>NW_006399863.1:11050273-11052261 GCF_000299155.1 Elephantulus edwardii
TTTATATCTTCAGTCTCTTAGGGAATATCACCCTGATTTCTCTGATCTTTGGTGACTCACGACTCCACACACCCATGTATTTCTTCATTGGAAATCTATCCTTTCTGGATCTCTGGTATTCTTCTGTCTATGCTCCCAAGATTCTAGTGACCTGCATCTCTGAAGACAAAAGCATCTCCTTTGCTGGCTGCCTGGCTCAGTTCTTCTTCTCCGCTGGACTGGCATATAGTGAGTGCTATCTGCTCGCGGCCATGGCTTACGACCGCTATGTGGCCATCTCCAACCCTCTGCTCTATTCCCAGGCCATGTCCCCAAGGTTATGTACCTGTCTTGTTGCAGTTTCATACCTTAGTGGCTTTATTAACTCAATCATCATCACCAGTGAGACATTTACCCTGAGCTTCTGTGGCAACAACGTCATTGATGACTTCTTCTGTGATCTTCCCCCGCTGGTGAAACTGGCCTGTGACGTGAAGGAGAGTTACCAGGCGGTGCTGTATTTCATACTTGCCTCCAATGTCATTACTCCCACTGTCCTGATCCTCGCCTCGTACCTCTTCATCATTGCTGCCATCTTGAAGATTCGCTCCGCCCAGGGCCGCCTCAAAGCCTTCTCCACCTGTGGCTCTCACCTGACAGCTGTCACCTTGTACTATGGCTCCATTCTGTACATTTACTCCAGACCGAGCACTAGCTATGCCCTGGAACGGGATAAGGTGGTGTCAGTGTTTTATACTGTAGTATTTCCAATGTTGAACCCTTTGATCTATAGCTTACGAAATAAAGATGTCAAAAATGCCCTGAAGAAAATGTTAGACCGAGCCAAGTGTACTTAAGTTAAAATACTTGGTAAGCATTAATGATTTTGACAAATGGTTCTCTGTGTGATATTGTGAATAGCCTTAAGAATAATACATGGTATAGAAAGAAATATTTTACCTTTGTATTTTAAGTCCTGTGTTAATGTTTTCACATGTGTTTTTAAAATGATGGGACTGAGACTTTTGTAAAGCAGACTTGACAGCATAGTGTACAATATTTCAAGCTTCCAACAGTAAGATGTAATGTCCAAATGCACCAGGAATTCCATGGTAGAAACACTGGCAATATCCTCCTGTGATGACTTTCAGCCTGAGAAATTGAATGAAGGAATCTTTGTGAATCAGAAAAGATTTGATGGCAAGAGATCTGTTTGCTTGGAGGGTGGGAAGGTGAAATTTTGAAAACACTGCTTTCTGCTTGCTTAAATCTAGAAAACTGCTGTAAATCTCAGAATGCTAAAAGTTGATTTTTCATTTTACTTGGAAGTCCATATATTGCCTATGAATAATATTTTAATTTATAGTTATAAACAATGCAGATGTTTATGGCATCAATAGACAAGATTGAATGATTACATTTCTTTCTTCAAATCATATCATTTACAAAGGAGAGCAGAAGAATAAAAACTCAGAATTTCCAACTCCAAAAATTCTTCTCATACTTACTGGGAGAGAGTGAGTTAGAAAGTTGTTGTTGTTGATACGTGCCGTTGAGCAGCCTCCAACTCATAGTGACCCTATGTTCAACAGCCCTAAACTCTCCTCTGTCAGTTGCACTGTCTCTGACACACCCATCCGGATTACTCCAGTCACCGAATGAATCCATCTCATAGAGGGCCTTCCTCTCCTGCGCTGTCCCTCCACCCTCCCAAGCATGACATCCTTCTCCAAGGACTGTTCCCTCCTTGCAACATGTCCTAAGTATGTCAGATGAAGCCTCAGAATCCTTGCCTCCAAGGAGCAACCTGGTATACCCTCTTCAGGATCAACCTGTTAATTTTCTTAGCAGATCATGATCTATTCAATACTCTTCTCCAACACCCTACCTCAAAGGCATCAATTCTCTTGCTATCCTCCCTTATCATTATCCAGCTCTCTGATGCATGGCAAGTGATTGCAGAGACCATGGCCTGTATCAGGTGCACCTTAGTCTCCAGAGTGACACCT
>NW_006399863.1:11057032-11057993 GCF_000299155.1 Elephantulus edwardii
CAAATGGTATTTCTATTTGCAACTTTCTGAGAAAGTACCATACTGCCTTCCACAATGGTTGCACCATTTTACACTTCCACCAACTGTGAATAAGGGCTCCAGTTTCTCCACAACCTCACCAGCATTTGCTGTTTGCTGTTCTGTTAAATTTTGCTATTCTGTCTGGGGTGAGATGATATCTCATAGTTGTTTTGATTTGCATCTCTGTTAGAGCTAGGGATTTTGAACATTTCTTCAGGTGCTTGTTAGCCATCTGAATGTCTTCTTTGGTAAAGTGTCTGTTCATATCCTGTGCCCATTTTTCTATTGGATTATTTACCTTTATCTTGTGGTATGTGATCACTTCTTTAACAAATTTCTAAAATTCCATCATTCAAAATATATGTGTGTGTGTGTGTGTGTCTTGTGGTATGTATGGTATTCTATAAGAAAACAAAAGGACTCAAATATATGAAGAGTTATCAGAGCATTCTTTCAAATTTTCTTCCAAGAGACCCCCATCATCCTAAATGCAAAGAAAAGGGAAAGTAATTAAAGACATTCTTTCTTCAAGAAGAATAAAAGTTAGATTTGAAAATAGGGTGAAATACACTGTTAGGTGGATAATAACTGAACTTCTAGACTGTAGCACAGAGCTAATTTCCAGTTTATATAAAAGACAATATATACTGCATAGAATCATTTATGTGCATCAATTGAATGATAGTTGTAATATTTGTTTTTTAATTATCTAAAATACATTTTATAAAAAGTGAGGGATGCTAAATTTTAATTCATGCTCTTTTTATTAATCCTCTCACAGAACGGGATCGCTGAAGGTCAAATCAATGGAAGAGAGAAATTTTACCAAAATGAAGGAGTTCATACTTGTAGGGTTCACAAGTGATTTGAGGTTACAGAGAGGACTTTTTTTAATCTTCCTCTTTGTTTATATCTTCAGTCTCTTAGGGAATATCACCCT
>NW_006399863.1:11060789-11080268 GCF_000299155.1 Elephantulus edwardii
AGATATGGAGATAGGACACATCCTGGAAGCACCCCTTCCCAGTTTTGGACCATGCAGTGTTTCCTTGCTCTATTCTGATGACTGCCTTTTGGTCCAAGTATAGGTTTCGCATAAGTACAATCAAGTGTTGTGGGATTCCCATTCTTCTCAGAGTCAGCCACAGTTTGTTGTGATCTACATAGTCAAATATCTTTGCATAGCCAATGAAACACAGATAGACATTCCTCTGGTACTCTCTGCTTTCAGCCAATTATATACAATAAAAAAGAAAAGTTACATCAACGTTAAATGAGACAGTCAGGTAAAATTAATCTTTTGAGATCACAAAAGTGGTGCTTATTTTGCATTAACATCAAAGTATTGTTTTACATTAAACTGAGATACTGGTTTTATATTAAATTGACTAATATTAAACCAGATACATTTTCTGTAGTGGTAAATGGGTGGCACAAATATTCTTCCAGTAATTGGAGAAGTTGAGAGTCAGAGCTACCCTCGCGTACCTCAGCTCCTGAATGGTTGTAGCCATGAAAAGTGTTATGGATCCCAGTTCCACCCTGCAACACACACACAAAACCACGACATGTGGGTTCACTTTAACTCCACAGCAATTTCCTTTATTTGGTTTATAATACTGATTAAAGTCTGATCAGCAAATCAAACCATATTATCTAAAACAAAGAAACAAATATTTATCAATGGATGATTTTAATAACAAAGAATATTTTTTAAAAAATCACAATTTTGAAATTTTCTCATGAAGTGAGCCATTATCCTTTACCACTGGTTTGAAAAACAAAGTCGATTTAGAGTGGCAATTATGATACCTTAAGGAGCTTTTTCAGAGATTCTTTCTTATCAAGTGAACCAATATCCTTTGCCACTGATTTGAGAAATATGAGGCATTTTAGAGTTCCAACTATGATAACCTGAGGAGTGTTTTTCAGAGGTTCTTTCACATCTGTTTTTATAACTCACTCTGCTAAGCTTAGTGGCTGACCAGTTATATGAAGTGTTGGATCAATGTTGTCCCAAATGTTTGACCTGCTGTATAAGTCTGTGATTTCTGGCTTCAACACCTCTTCCTTTGTTCAGCTCTCTAGCTCTTCTATCTCCTTTGCTTTCAGTGGTTTGTGGGGAGGTCTCCAAGAGACTCAGTTCCATCAGGGAGATGACTCATGTGACCTTACGATGTAGGCTTCTTTTGCAGAAACTTATGAACAATGGGCCAGGATCCTGGAAGCTGTCAGTTGTGGTGCAGCTGGAAGCTATGTCCCAGGAGAGTAGGTTTCTCAAAGAACAACAGACAGGAACTGAGGTCCCATGTCTTGTATAAGCCTTTAATAGAGTAGGTTTTGTATCCCATTGTAATCCTCTCTCCTTAATGCAATTAATTCTTCAACATAAAATAAACAATTATTGGCTAGGTAAGACGTTCTGAATGATAAACCTTAGACATCCAGAGCCTATCTTCTGAATTTTCTAACCGTCATGCTTATACTTGAAGAATCATATTTCCCTGTTAATCATAATAAGAACTGTATTTATGAAAGCATGCAGGCCAGAAATTTCATGCCTCATGACTTAATCTCCTCCAGTTTTAGATAGCCAATTTCTGATTTGCCTGTTCTTATCAAAGCAGTCTGATTCAGGAAATGGTCTTTCTGGTCACTTGCTGAGCATGTGAAAGTTGGATAATGAAAAAGAATGACAGGAGAAGAATTGATGCCTTTGAGTGATGGTGTTGGAGAAGAGCACTGAGCATCCTATGGACAGGCAAACAACAAACAAGTATGTCTCGGAGAATGTGCAGTCAGAGTGCTCTGTGGAAGGAAGACGATGCGTCTTTACCTCCCATACTTTGAGCATATTGCTTGGGGGACTAATCCTTGAGAAAGGACATGATGTTTGGAAGAGTAGAGGATTGGCAAAGGACAGGAAGACCCTCAATCAGGTGAATTGACACAGTGACTGCTGCAATGGGCTCTAGTGTAGCAAGAAGTGTGACTATAGCACAGGATAAGACAGGGTTCAGATCTGTTGTTCATAGTGTCACTACGAGTCATACTCCATGTGATGGAACCTAACAAGAACAAAAACAGTCAAACCAGCGCTCTGAAGAAACAAACATGTTCCTTTTTCTGAAGAATTTTCTGTTCCGGTTAGAATATCTAGCATCTGCCTCCATAAGCAAACTCCAGTCAAGAACACTCCATGAGGTTGCAGCAATCAACACTAGCTCACAATATGAAACATCTAAGCGTCATCTGTTGGGTTTTGGTCAGCTCATCTCTAGTCATCAATTGCTAAGTTCAGATGGGCACAGCTGCAAACTCAGGAGTCCATACTTCTTGCTATATTTCAGACAGACTGGCTTGGGGCTAGGTCAACAAGCCAGAGGTCCTCATGACTCTTGCTTCTCAAGCCAGCTACACTTTGTCCTTATTTACACATCTGTGATTTCAGGTCAATGGACTTGATGATACATGCCCAGACCCAGCCTATCTCTTCATTGCTAGATGACTCCAAAGGTAAATCTCTTCAATCAAAAGTCCAAGGTGAATCTACTAATCCATTCAAATGCTTATCCATTCAGAGTACTGTTACTGTTGTTAGGTGCCACTGAGTCCAGTTTGACCTATAGCAAGTGTATGGACAATCGGACCCTGCCATCCTCACACTTGCTAACACAATAAATCCCGTTGCAGCAGTCACCGTCAATATACCTAGTTTGTCCTCTCTTTCAGCATCTCCCCACCTTCCCAAGGATAATATTCATCTCCAGTGAAAAGCTTCTCTTAACAACATGCCCAAATTATGTAAGACAAAGCTTTATCATCTTTTCCTCCAAGGAACATTCTGGCTGCACTTTTTTCCAAGACATACTTGCTTTTTCTTTTGGCCATCTATGGAATATTCTGTACTCTTCTCTAACTCCATAGATCAAAAGCTTCACTTTTTCTTCTGTCATCCTTATTCATCATCCAGCTCTTAGATGTAAAGCAAGCAATCAGAAAATCTGTGGCCTGAATCAGATGCTCCTTAGTCCTCAAACTGACATCATTGTTCTTCAACAATTTGGAGAGGTCCTTGACTGCAAACTTTGCCAGTGCGATATGCCTCCTGATTTCCTGACTGCTGGTTCCAAAGGTGTTGGTTGTGGATTCAAGTAAAATGAAGTCGTTGACAACTTCAATCTTTTTTCCTAAGTTGAGTCCACAGGCCAGAGTCCCTCACAACTCCTCCTTCTCAAGCCAACAACCTTTTCCTGCTCATCCATGCATCTGTGGCTGTTCGGTGAACAGCAATGAAGGAACGTGTCCAAATTCCTCCTGTTTCTTTGTTGTTGTATTCATCCCACTTCCACTCCTGTGGATCCAAGTGATCGATAGACGTGAAGAAGCATATCTTCATGAGGGCAGATTGCCATATCTTTTATCTATTCTCCAGTGAGGGTTGGTGGTTTGAACTGCCAGTCTTCCTCATTTAGCAGATGAACATTTTAACCAAGTGCACCACAGTTTCTCTACTAACCCTTGACATTTATTTGAACATCTGTATTTGTTTTCTTGTTCAATTTTCTAGATAATCCAATAGTAACACTCGGAACATTTCTACTATCAGATATATTTAAATGATATATTTATCATTTGTTTCTATTCTGACTTAGATCATAATGAAAAAAGTTAGCTAAATCATTTTTAGTAAAACACTCCTCATTTCATCATATCCTAATTAATATGTCATCTCTAAGCTCCAAATGGAATCTTACAGAGTCTTTGGAGACTGAAGTAAATTTCTGAGCTGCTGCGTGGCACGAGTCCCACAGGATTATTGAGGAAATGCATATATTATGTAGAGAAGATCAGAATACCAGAGAGAGGAAAAGCATCCTTTGTAGGAATCCGCCTTGTCAACAAGGGTAAGCACTAGGAGCAGGGTGATTTATCATTTTGACTCTCTGTGACCTCAGGTGCAGTTGGAGTTGGATTGCAGTGTCTAGCCTAGTCTTCAAAGGATCACTCTGTGACAAATAATTACATGCACACACGCACACACACACACACGTAGATACACATCTGTGTATTTCTAACTTAGAGTGCATATCTGGCTTCTTCAAATTTGCAAAATAAGTCTGGCATTTATAATTAGGAATTATTTAAGCATAACTATCTCTCAGAGCACAGATGGAAATGCTTGACTAAAGAAAATGCTGGTAATTCACTTGCTCAAAAGCCACCATTGAAAATCCAATGAGCACAATTCTATATGGAATACATCCATTTTTAGGAGTGAAAAATCTATCCTAGGGCAACTTAAAAAAAATCAATTCCTAGAAATTTTGTGTACTAGGAACTTTGTTTTGGTGACAAAGCAATAAACAACAGAGACCCATCTCTGTCCTTTTGGATCTTTCATTTTAGTGAGAGAAAAATATGTAATACATTTTTAATAGAGTGGGAGAAAGACAAGATGTATAGGAAGATTGCAGAGAGTTGAGCAGGAATGGGAAGGGAATTTTAAACAGAGGGATTAGAATGGACTCTACTATGCAAATGACTCTTGAAAAGGTCTTAAATGAGCTTTAGGGCATGGATGACATATGAGGAAATATCTCAGACAGAGGAGACAGTTCAAAATCTCTGATGCTGTGGGGTATACCTGAGATGTATGTTAGAGTAAGAGTGGGAGAGTCAGCCCACCTGAAGTAGAGTGGGCCAAGGAGGGTTGATTTATAATGCACAGGTAAGAAAGGATTAGCTCAAGAAGATTAGTGCTGGTAAGAAGATAAACCAAATATTTCATCTGGGTGAATGATGGTCCTAAAAAGGAGTTGTGTGAGACTTAAAAGAAAGCAAATTATTAGTGTCAGGGCTGGATCCTAATCACAAGATTCCAAGTCCAAAGAAGTTTGTATTTCTAAGCCTACCACTCTTTGGTTAAATGACATAAGAATAGATAGAAAGTAATAAACTTCCAAAGTTCAGGTAGCCTATGAATAGTACCACCATTCTGACTATTATTAACCTTTATTGGAATTTTTATTCCACATAGTGACCTTTCATTAATTTATGGTATTATTTCTCTCCTTCAAATGAAAAATAGAATTTTAACATTTGTTAAGTATATCTGATGCCAGATACTCAGATTTGAATTTTACTTAGAATTTCTCTACTTCTCAATATACCTTATTATGAAAGTATATTTTTTATGTTTTCAAATGTAAAGAAATTTGGATGGAGGAGTTGACAAGAGACTTTTCAAGACTGAAAGGCTATTAAATGTTGGGATTAAATTTCAGTCTCAGGTACAGTTTTAAATATGCTGTTCTATCAATGCCAAACTCGTCTCCTATCTGCTGGTCTTGTGTGTCTACGGTAAGCTGTTACATCAACTGTGGATGGATGTTCTAGAAGGGACCGTTTATATAATTGGGGACAAATCCTGTCATACCAGAGAAGGAAGACTCTGGCAGATAATACTTTGGGCTCATAGAGAAAATATTCTAACACATCTCATTTTCCACCAAGCTAACTCAGAAATGTTAACATGGTAGCAGCAGGATTCAGAAAACAATGGAGTAGCCTTAAAATCTCTTGAAATCTAGACTTGGAATTCATAGGGCACTGTCTCTGCACTATTCGAAAAATGATTGGCTAAGGTAAGCTACCAGGCCATTCAGATTTAAGGAACAAAGCATATATTTAATTCTTGAAATCAAGAACTTGAAAGAATTTGGTCACATTGGAGGAAGGATTATCTTTTTATGATTTGTTTTATCTTTTTCTGTTTTAAAGATGAAGTATTTTAAATATTTTTAATCAGTGCAATTTGTGATAAAA
The DNA here is from genome assembly GCF_000299155.1 of Elephantulus edwardii. Lineage (NCBI taxonomy): Eukaryota > Metazoa > Chordata > Mammalia > Macroscelidea > Macroscelididae > Elephantulus > Elephantulus edwardii. The sequence continues at coordinate 11,066,633 of NW_006399863.1, forward strand.
TTGCACTGCACACAGAATTGTGAATGCTGATAGATATGATCTCTTATTAATATTCTAAAGCTTTTATCCAATTTATTTATCTACCACAACTTTGCAGTTTAAAAAGAAAACAGACAAACTCTTAAGATTCTCTGGTGGCCTAGTGGCAAAACGCTGTGCTGTCATCCTGAAGGCACGCAGTTCTAGGCTACCAGGTGCTCCACAAGAAAAAGATGGGCAATCTCCTCCTGTGCAATTAACTGCCTCTGAAAACCTGCTGGAGGGTCAGCTGTGGGTTGGCTCCAACTTTTAGGTACACAACATTCTGTGTGTGTGTGTGTGTGTGTGTGCATGTGTATATATGCACATACGCATGTCCATATACATGTGTACATATGCATACACATACACATGTGTGGACACACACATACGCGCACACACACATATACTGAGGGACAATGATGTCAGCAGATGACTAAGGTGTGCCTGGTACAGGCTATGGTCTTTGCAATTACCTCCTATGCATCAGAGAGCTGGACAATGACTAGGAAGTATAGAAGGAGAATTGATGCCTTTGAACTGTGGTTGCTGGAGAAGAGTACTGAATATACCATGGACTGCTAGGAGAACAAACAAGTTCATCCTAGGGAGGGTGAAGCCAGGCTGCTCCTTAGAGGCAAGGATTCTGACACTCTGGCTGACATAATTTGGACATATTGAAAGGCAGAACCAGTCCTTGGAGAAGGACATCATGCTTGGGAGGGTGGATGGATAGTGCAGGACAGGAAGATCCTCAATGAGATGGATTGATTCCATCACTGGGGTAATGGGGATAGGTGTGCTAGAGTCAGTAAGATTGGCAAGGGATACAGCAGAGTTTAGGGCTGTTGTACATAGAGTCGCAGGCAACTCGACGACACATAACAACAACAACACTTTTGTTCCTTGGAGAATGACATCCCAGAGAAGGGAGACCCAGGATGAGATGTATTAACACAGAAACTAGAGTATGGGGGTAGGTTTATCAGATTTAGTGGGCTTGGCTCAGGAGAGAGCAGGGTTTAGAACTATTGTTTATGGGACCACTAGGAGCCAGAGTTGACTTGATGGTAAACAGAAACCACGATATATTATAAATGTAATGTAATAAATATAACATTATACATATAAAACTAATAAAACTGTAATAATATACATGTTAATGTTGTTCTGTGTCATCGAGCCAGAACTGACCCGTTCATGAGCCTACAGCACATTTTCAGAGGCAATAAATCACACAGGAGCAAACTACCAGTCCTTCTCCCATGGAGTAGCTAGAGGATTCGAACTATCTTCCTTTAGGTTTGTAGATCAGCTTCTTACCACCTCATTATAAATAAGAGAACTTGGCTCAAATGTATATATTTTAAACATTGATATAAATAACATTTATGTCTTGGTTTCAGCTTTCTGTCACTACCATTAAAATTAGTAAGAAGGCAACTGGCTCCTGGGATATCAGCTTGAATTCAGTAACGCTTATCCTCATTTACTTTTTGGGATAGAAGACTCATTTTTATTTTCTTTCTAATCTTCATAAGACTTTGATCTTTGTGGACATGAAAATAGGAAATCGCACAGTCCTGACTGAATTCATCTTGGTAGGTTTATCAGCAGACCCCAAGTTGCAGCTGATTCTGTTTGGAATATTTCTGGTGATCTATTTGGCCACCTTATCAGGGAACATGACCCTGGTTATCTTAATCCGGATTGATTCCCGTCTTCACACACCCATGTATTTTTTCATTGGCAGCCTCTCTTTCCTGGATTTCTGGTACACTTCTGTGTATACTCCCAAAATCCTGGCTAATTGTGTCTCAGAAGATAAGCGTATTTCTTTGGCAGGATGTGGGGCGCAGCTGTTCTTTTCATGTGTTGTAGCCTATACAGAATGCTACCTCTTAGCAGCCATGTCTTATGACCGTCATGCAGCAATATGCAACCCCTTACTCTATTCAGGTATCATGTCTAGTTCTGTCTGTACTGGGCTAGTTGCTGGCTCCTACATCGGGGGCTTCTTGAATGCCATAGCCCATACTGCCAATACTTTCCGCCTAAGTTTCTGTGGTAAGAATATCATCGACCACTTCTTCTGTGACGCCCCACCATTGGTAAAGATGTCCTGTACTGACACACGGGTCTATGAGAAAGTCCTCCTAGGAGTGGTGGGCTTCACAGTTCTCTCCAGCATTCTTGCCATCTTGATTTCCTATTTCAACATATTCCTGGCTATCCTGAGGATCAAGTCGGCCTCAGGAAGGCGGAAGGCTTTCTCCACTTGTGCTTCTCATATCATCTCAGTCATGCTTTTCTATGGATCCTTGCTCTTCATGTATTCGAGGCCCAGCTCCACTTATTCTCTGGAGAAAGACAAACTGGCCGCTCTCTTCTACACGGTGGTGAACCCACTGCTCAACCCTCTCATCTACAGCGTGAGGAACAAAGACGTCAAAGAGGCTTTCAGGAAAGCCATACGCACCATCTGGCCACAACGATGAAGGCCAGCATTGATGTTTTTAGTCAATGTTTGAGTTGCATTTTCCAAATTACTGCCCTACATGTTTGTAATCCCCGCTCTATGTCAATTAAATCATGCAAGTTAGGCTTAGTGAAATACAAAGTAGTCATTGATTTTTATTAAACTACTGTAACATACGTGGAAGGAGGAGTGGCGTCCACTTCCATAATAGCTTGCCTCCGGAAACCCTATGAACCTGGAGAGAGGATGAAAGGCACCCAAGCGTCGAGGACTCTCCTTCATAGGGTCGCTATGAGTCGTCTGCAACTCGACGGCACTTAACAACAACAACAACTGTAACATAAAATATTAGAAATTAATAATGACTTGCTGATGTTCTGCAAGATTTAAATTTGTCTTTTTTGCAGTATGAAGTTTATAAAAAATGTCTTTTTCGTGATGAAAAATAGAACTGGATGATTGTGCCTATAGTTTGAAGCTTGGTGAGCAACTTTATTGGTTGAGGAAAAGACATGGAATGTGGTAAATGAGCTTTACATTTTACAATGATTTATTTTCAGTAATTTTTTTCCTCCAATTCCTTTTACAAAGTTCTAATTGAATATATAGAAAATATGTATAACTCTGTGTTTTATATACATTAGCAAGATATTAGGTAGAGTATTTAAGAGTATATGGAGAAAAATTACATGCGTAGAGAAAGATGTCTCTCTAGAATTATACGTTACCTTAAAAAGAGCAATTTCTCCTTTATAATGTGAGGAGTACTCCATAGTATTGCTTGTCCGGCCACACCAACAAGTCTGTACTCTGGAGGAAAATTGCTTCAAGTGGGATGAAATGAACCAAGCACATATATGTGGGGATGGGGGGGAAATCCCACAATATTTTAGATTCTTTGTTTTCTTCTATCAGAAAATTTTAACGATAAATAAGTTAAGCACTTAATATCTGACACAGTAGATTTTTCGTAAATATTTAATCATTGCTTTCTAGGACACTGCGAGTTCAGCATTACTGATAATATTTTATACTTACTAAGGAAATTGAAGTTTAAAAGTTAGACTTTGCTACTAAAGGATTCTAACTGTTGCCATGATGAATATCTTTCCAAAAAAACAATAAACTAAAACTTAAAACAAATAATTATGGCCAATTTATATTTTGTATTATGAAAATGTTATTTTCTTTTCACTAGCCTTTTTTTCCTAATGTGTTACTAATCACTATTTTTCCATCATAAAATTCTTATCAACATCAAGATGAAAGGTCCTTAGGTAACTTAATCAAATTGATTTAGAGTGTGTTACATAAATCTCGACAATCTTTATAACATTTTTCAGATTTCAAAAATAACTAGTACAGATAATAAAAAAGAAAAGGTAAATCAATCTTAGATGAGAGAGCAGGCAAAATGAATCCTTTCAGTGCTCAAAAGTAGTATTTGGTTTTTTTTTTTTTTACAAATGAATTTTTATTAGCAAAATTTAATAATTTAGCTTTTGGATAACGGTGAGTAATTTGACCAGGATAATTGGCTAATGCAATTATCCATTCTGAACAATATTGATATAGCCAATTAACTAGTAGTATTTGTTTTGCAGTAACATCAACATAACTGTTTTTCAAAAACCCTACATTAATTTTAAACTGACTCTTCTTTAGTCCACGTTAAGCCAAGACACTGCTTTCAAAAGAAATGCACCATGTTAAACCAGATACACTTTTTATAGTGGTCCCTGGGTGGCACATATCATCAGTATTCTTCTAGTAATTGTAAAAGCTGGAGTTTCAGATCACCCCTCAGTCACCTCAGTTTCCTAATGGTTGTAATCATGGGAAGTCCTATGGGTCCCAATTCTACCCTGTTGCGGTGCTGTTATGTGCCATCGAGTTGCTTGCATCCCATAGTGACCTTAGGTACAAAGCTCTGAAGCCTGCCTTGTCCTGAGCCAGTCTCACTGATTCTGACACACTAATTCATTGTCCCAGTTATTGCAATATACAAAACCACAACGTTTGGACTCAGTCTGATACTTTATTTGCTTTATTCTATAGTATAAAGTCTAATCACAGAATTAACACATTGTCTATACCAAAGAAACATTTTTAAAATTTTTTAAAAAGTTAATATTAATGAAAGTTTACAGAGACTTGGGTTTTTCCATCCATTCATTGTTGCACATTTTCCTTCCTGCCCACCTCTCTCTCCCAGTTCACTTTTCTCTTTGAAAAGTAAAAAAAAACCAAACCAAACAAACAAAAAACCCAAACCAAAACCTTCCATTGTTGTATGACACCACCCAGTCCACTTATCAATGAATTCTTTCAATAGTAAAGAATATTTTAAAAATCTTAGTTCTCAAGTTTTCTCATAAGGTGATTCATTATCCCTCAGCACTGATTTGAGAAGTGCGTGCCAATTTAGAGTTCCGGTTATGTTAACTTGAGGAGTTTTTTCAGAGCTTCTTTCACATCTTTGTTCCTCAGACTATAGATCATGGGATTCAACATGGGGAAGAGCACAGTATAAAATGTAGAAATTATTTTGTCCCTTTCAAGGGAATAGCTGGAACTTGGTCGAGAGTAAATATAGAGAAAGGAACCAAAGTATAAGGTGACAGAGATCAGGTGGGAGGAGCAGGTGGAGAAGGCTTTGAGGCGGCCCTGGGTGGAGCGGATTCTCAGGATGGCAGCAATGATGAAGAGGTAAGAGGCGAGGATGAGCACAGTGGGGGTGATGACGTTGGAGGCCAAGAGGAAGTACAGTACTTGCTGGTAGCTTTCTGTCACATCACACGCCAACTTCACCAGTGGTGGGACATCGCAGAAAAAGTCATCAATGACATTATCACCACAAAAATCCAGTGTGAATGTGTTGCTGGTGAGTATTATTGCATCTACAAAGCCTCCAGTGTAGGAATATATAATCAAATATAAGCACAGTCTTTTTGACATGACCTGAGCATAAAGCAAAGGTTTGGCTATGGCCGCATAGCGATCATAAGCCATGGCCGCCAACAGGTAACACTCACTATACGCCAGCCCAGCAGAGAATAAGAACTGAGCCAGGCAGCCTGCAAAGGAAATGCTTTTGTCCTCAGCGATACAGGTTACAAGGATCTTTGGGGTGTAGACAGAGGAATACCAGAGATCTAGGAATGACAAATTGCCAATGAAAAAATACATGGGAGTGTGGAGTCTTGAGTCATTGAATATCAACACTATGAGTGTGGTATTTCCCATTACTGTCAGAGAGTACCCAACAAGGAACACCACGAACAGGACCAACTGCATCACAGGGTCTCTTGAGAAGCCCAACAGGATGAACTCGGTCACACTGTGATTGCTTCTCTCCATGGTGAAAGGAAACTACCTACAAATGGAGTAAACAATTTCATTCTCTTGAATGGAGACACTCTATTTATCATGCAAGATGATCAACATTGGGGTTAGAATTAGGAGATCAAAGCATAAAACACTAACGTGATAATATGATTAGAATTCTCTGTAGAGTCATTTAAGTAAAACACATTTGTATGAATAAATACATAATTCTGCTGATGGGTTATTATTTTCAAAACCCATTTGTGTATATGCTATTCTAGGTACATTGTATCTCACGTTCTTATGAACTTTCTGTTCTATAGAGAATAGACAACAGTAAAAAAAAAAATAGGGCTCATAGAAGGGGGAAAACCCCCCCAAACACAACTAGGAAAGTTGATTCTAAACACCTAGAGAAACTCTCCCTTCCTTCCTTTTCCAGATAGGAAAAACCTGTGTTGTTCTGATCCCATGAAGGCCAGGAAGGTCCCTAAAGGTCACAAAATAATAACATTTTCCTCTTCTGCCAAAACAAAGCAGAGTTTCCTCTTGACTGTTCTGGAGGACCCTGTGGTGCATTTACCATAAATCCCAGGAGAGAGGACCAGAGTCAAGTGAAATTTCAAAATGGAGATAAACAATCTTAACCACCTTGTCCCAAACTGCTACAGAATCTATGTCTACTACATAAAATATGATGTCACTGTTGCCCTTGCAGGCTCTAAAAGCCTAGAATTTAACATCCTTTTAAAGCATTAAAATTAACCTTGGAATTTGACATTATTTTACATTAGAATTTAACATTATGTAAGGGTCAAAAATTAGCATTTAGCATTATTCAACAGGAACAAACATTTCATTTTTTTATAAACAATCATTTTAATACCTTCTTTATAGTCCAGAAATGAAAAACATATGTATGCATATATTATAGTTATACATACGAATATGCTAAAACATCACACATCTACTATGTAATACGGTAAAATTATTCTGTGCTTATTCTAGTCATAATTCTGATGTGCAAATAATGTAAAACAGTGTCAATTCAATATATGAATTTTTAGTGAAAAGCATAGCTATTTATTGTAGAATCTCCATAATTATACACATTAATCAAATAGTAAAAGCAAAATGTCAGTATTAAGGGAATAGCAGTGAATAACAACAGGGTGGTTGCAAAGATTGAAGGAGGTAACTTGTTTAAGGTGTCTGACAGGTGGTAAGAACTCAAGTCAACAGTGGTTCTTAAATTCAGGGCATCTAACAATGAGGAGAACATCATCTCAGAGATTCCATTTTAGGGAAATAACAACAGCTCAAGTGCCTCTGACACAGCGTTCATTTGTTGTTGATTTTTTTGTCTCTTTGTTTTTTTAATTACATCTGATAAATCTGTTAGGAATATCAGCTACATTGCTAACATCCTTGATGTTGTCCTTATTTATTCTTTCCGTCCTGCCTGTTTTTCTATATTGTAAGTAATCAAATAAAACATTTTTCACACTGTTGCACATTTAACAAGAAGGGCAATAAATAGATCTCTGTGACTCTTGTGTCAATGACTTAAGTCACTCCTTGTAAAAAGATTGTGCATTAAGAGGTGCAGGAGGAGAGAAAGAGAGGAAGACCCTCAACCAGACAGATTGACGCAGTGACTGTAGTGATGGCACATAGGACAATGTGCAGATACGCTTTTCAGAGGGTCAGTATGAGTCCTAGTAAACTCAACAGACCTTAACACCACCACATAAGTTAGGGAGATTGAGTGGCATTGTCGTTACGGGGTTGTATTGGTAACTTTGAGGTGATGTTTCTATGCTGATTTGAATCCATCAGTAGCTATGCAGGAGAAGTATGTATAATCTCTTAAGTGGTTTTTTAAATTTTTTTTATTAATTTTAGTGAACATTTACAGAAATTTTGGATTTCCATTCATTCATCATTGTATTTTTCTCCCTGCACACCCTTCCTCCCCACTCTCCCAGTTTGCTCTTTTCTCTGAAAAGTAAAAGTAAAATTCCTTCATTGGTATACAATCCCCTCCATCCCAAGTACACTCCACTATGTAACCTTCACTCTGGACTCCCATCATAGCCATAATAACCAATCATATATCACTATCTGTTTCAATGCAGTATATATAATTTATCCAATTTTTCTCAGTCTCACTCCAACCCTGATGTCAGTCCCATTCTATAACAGTGGCTCTATGCAGTATTCATCCTTTTGTGACTGAGATATTTCTCTCAGCATAATGTCTTCTCAAGTGTTTTACAGCTTGAGATTCCTACCAGAGGGTCAACTGTGACTCAGTTCTGACTTGATGGTAATGCCAATTTTTTTAAATTTTGAGTTAACATTGTTGAACAAATATACTGGTAACTGAGATTTGAGTCTAATCTGAGGTACTTCAAGAAAGATATGTTTATCTATTTTTGCAAATCATACAGCATACCTTTAAGTGGGGCCACCAAGAGTTGGAGTCAACGAGAAGGCAGTTCCAGCACTTGTCTGTTCCTTTCCTGTCCTGTGGTAGCAGGATCATTTATGGTGAACACATTTCAGTAGAACTTCCAGGTTAAGAAAGACTTGACCATCCACTTCTTAAACAACCCATTCACTAAGAGCTGTTGGGCTAGAACCAACTCCAAGAGGTTTCTGAGACTGTAAATCTCAAGGAAGGAGATTGGTTGTCTTTAGCCCATATAATCACTGGTAGATTCAGATCAAGTAAATTCAAATAACCAGAGAGGGAAGATCTTTTGGATGGAAGCGCAAATCACTATGGATCACAACAGCAGAGAACTACCTTCTGAAATAACAGTCTCTTGTAAACCATATGAACAGCATTGAAACATTGCTGGATAATGCTAGAAAAATGGGGGTCCCCAGGTTAGAAGGCATTAAAAACCTCACTGGAGAGGAGCTGCCCCTTCAAAGTAATGTTTCCCTTTGTTCCCTCAGCAGGTGGAGTGATGCTTTCATCCAATGAAGGACCTTCTCTTGATCGTGTGGCAAGACTTAACATTGCTAATATTTTAGATGTCGATGTGGCTTTTGATTGAAAGTCTTATGTTTTTCCTATGCTGTCACTGTCATATTCTTGGCATTGCAAGAAGGAACATCTACAAGTATCCCTTAATAATTGGAATGTAGGATATATACAGTATTAATGTATGAAATAATGGAAGTTGTGAAAAACTGAAATCAAACACTTAAAGCTCTACATCTTACGCTTCAGTGAGCTGAGACTGACTAGTTTTTGCCATTTTGAAACAGGCAATCATCTGCTTTAATGTGCTGAAAATGACAGATTGAAGAAGAATAGTTTTAGAATCATCTTCAAAAAAGAGAATTTCAATGTCTATCATGAACTACAATGATAATAACCATAAACAAATAAGGAAGACCTGTTAATATAGCTATTATTCATATAGGGGCACCAACCATTAAAGTCAGAGATGAAGAAATTGAGTATTTCTATCTACTTTTGTGGTCTCAGCTTGGTAAACATGCGACTGGGATTCATTAACCGTAATTGGTGACCGGAATGCAAAATTAGGAAAGAGGAAAGATTGGCATTTGAAAAAATATAGATTTGGTGACTGAAATGAGGCTGAGGCTGAAGATCACAGTATTTTGTACAATTGGTGCCTTATTTCTTGTGAATTCTATTCTTTGTTGTCGTGTTGTGTACAGTTGATTCAGAATTGACCCATAGCTGACCTTTTAGAAGGTTTTCAGAGACACTAGATCACACAGGAGGAGACTGTCCATCCTTCTACCAGGGAGCAGTGGATAGATTCAAATTGCATGCCTCTGAAATTGCACCACTGTTTCTTACCACTAGGCCACTAGAGCTAAAAACCATAAACAGTGACTATGTATATTGACGTTTTCTAATGGAATTCACAATGACAAGAGGCCAACTGTTAAAAACTTGGAAAATCACAACAACAACAACAACAACAACAACAACATACCTGTTGATTTATTGATATATATTATGGATATAAGTAAAATGAATGCTGAAATGATACAGTACTGGTGCACTGGAAGTTATGTTGAAATGATATCGTTCTGACACACACCATTCTCAAGTTTAAATCATACTGCATTTTCTTGCTCTTTGGACAACTTATTCTTCCCTAAGTAGTTGCATATGAACATGATTAAGTATTCTGGAATTTTCGTTTCTTTCTGATGTTTTCTAAAGTTTGTTATCCACACAGTTGAATCTATTTGTATGATCAATAAACACAATTAAAATTTTTCTGGGATCATTTGCTCCCCAGAATATGAAGTTTAGTATTTAGTGTCAGAAAAGAGATTAAAACAGTGTGACATTAAAGCACTAGATCACAATTCCTGATTTATGTATTCCCTAAGTGCATTATTTCCAGTGTAATTTTTCATGTTTTGAATGTGATTCAGATATATTCTTGAAAATTTATAACCTGCTGTAGATTTATGGGTTTTGAGAGTTACTTATATACAAATGAAATGTCAATTTATTTTACTGTCTTAAAAAAATTAAAGAACATTAATTAAGGTAACACAATCTTTGAAAATTCAATAAAGTGACATTGTTGTGCCTAAAAAAAAACCAAAACACAAAACCCTTGGAAAATGCTCTATTTTTTATTTGAAAATATCCTACGTCTTATGCACCTTATTTATTAATGAGAATAAGAAGAATCTACTCATAATGTTGTAGGAAAACTTACACGATATACTGTATAGAAGTGTTTGGTATGTGATTTGATATAAAAATTATCCATCTTAAGTCAGTGATGATGTTATACAGTTGTAAAGCGATGATAGAGTGTTTAATGTCAAATACTGCAGGAGTAAAATTTGTATTCAGGACATCTCTTATGTACCCCTATATATGTATATTCTCTCTTCTGGGTTTTCATCTTTCTAACATCTGTCCTTTCAATATCACCCTTTCTCCCACAGACCTCTCAGTGAAATCTGTCAGAATTTCGTACTGTGGTTACTTGACTGTTTTCATGATGCTGGACGCTGTCACTATGAATCCAAAAAGAGCTAAAAAAGACAGCAGTGGTACTCATATTTGACAGATTTCAGTGGAGCTTCCAATAGATTAAGAAGAAAGGTTTAGAGATTTACTTCTGAAAATTATCTAATGAAAATATTATGAATAAGAGCCAAACATTGTCTAACTTCTTTGTTTTGGAAATATCACAGGTAAAGATGTACAGCTAGAGAGGACATCATTATTAATGACAGAAAGGGCAGTTAGATTGAGTGAGACCCATAGAGAGATCAATTGGTACCATAGCCACTACAGTGAACTTGAAGATACTGATGATGTGGGAAGGTGTGGGTACACAGTGTCACCAGGAGTTGAAGTCAACACCTTGGCAAATAAAAGCAGCAAAACCTCATCAGTAATTTAATAATTCACGATGGAGACCAGAGTCAAGATCCTATATCCTTGACTTCTCTCATCCTACAATCCTTCAATTAAATATTATGCTCTGAGCTCCATTCCTTTCAAGATTTTTGTTGCTGTTATGCACCGTTGAGTCGCTTGTGACTCATAGCAACCCTATGTACAACAGCCCTGAACTCTGCTCTGTCCTGTGCCAATTGCACTGTCTCTGACACTCCTATCCTGATTACCCCAGTCACTGAATCAATCCACCTCATAGGGGGCCTTCCCCTCCTGCGCTGTCCCTCCACTCTCCCAAGCATGATGTCCTTCTCCAAGGACTGGTCTCTCCTTACAACATGTCCGAAGTATGTTTGACGGAGCCTCAGAATCCTTGCCTCCAAAGAGCCACCCGGTTTAACCCTTTCCAGGATGAATCTGTTTGTTTTCCCAGCAGTCCATGGTACATTAAATACTCTTCTCTAGCACCACAGCTCAAAGGCATCAATTCTCCTTCTATCCTCTATTTGTTCCCCTTCCAAGATATTTCCCTTCTATTCTGTTTCAGACTCTTTAGAAGCTCTTAGGAAAAGATACATGATTGCTTACAAAAGGGAAGAACAAAATATCATCATGGCATACAAAACCAAAACAGGGTTTACATTTTCTTGATCTTTTACTTGGAACCTACATATATGTTCCAGCTGAGTGGGTACCTTATTAAAACAATGAATAACTTGTTATCACAACCAGAAGATTTTACCTACTCAATTTCATTTTCGTCTCACTTGATGTTTGCTTTTGTGCTACTTTCTTTTATCTTACTAACAATAAGAAATCATACCTCTCTTTTTGCACTTTGAGAGTTGCATGAGTGGCAAATGGATTGCTGATAAAGAAACCCTTTCCTTAGTCATTACTATGTCTTAGTATGTGATTGGCTATTAACTGTTGGTGAAAAGAAAAAAAAAAAAACTTCCATTAACTTCTACTATCTGAATTGACCACTTACCTAATATTTTCAGCAACACCATTATCCAAATAAGAACTCAAACCTGGAAATCCTGGAACCTTTTATGCCAATGTTTGGATCCCCAGAGTTGTAGATTCCTATAGCCTCTCAGGATTTAATAAGTTGAGAAATGACTAATAAGGCAATTACACAAAATAATGGGCTGACAAAATAGATATTTCTTTGGAGATGGAGAAAAGTTCCTTTGTGAGTGTGTGATGTCCTCAGGAAAAATATTATTGGTCAAAATTTTCAGTTTAATTTTATTTTGCACTATGAAAAAGAAAAACTAAATATATGTGCACGCATATGCAGGTGTGTATGTGTGTGTAAATATACACCTATGTGTGTGTGTAGTTGTGTGTGCTGTTCTTGTTGTTGATTGCCATCAGGTTGAGCAGGTCTCATAGCGAACCTATGAACAAAAGACCTGAAGCCTTTCTATAACTATCATCGTTTCTCAAAGTTCACAGAGTTTCATAGAGGCATGTTGTTTAGAAAGTTGAAGCCACTCCTGCTTCCAACATTTATGTGTGTGTGTATATGTATGTTGTTATATGTCATCAAATTGTAATCAACTCATTGATAACACTCTACGGCGGGTTTGACAACACTGTAAAGCGCATGGGAGGAGATTGTTCATCTTTTCCCAGGGAGTAGTTGGTAGACTTGAACCATGTGCTTTGGGTTTGATAGAGCAACTCCTTACCCCTAGGTCGCAAGTAGGAGCCTTCATGAAGTAGTGATTAAGTATTTGGGTGTAAACCTTCTTGAGCTCATCTATTGAGCTCTGTGAAAGGGATATGGTATAATGATTTGTTGTTCTTTGTGTGGTTGTATGTCTTAGTAGACAACAACAACAGCATCTCTTAGAGAAGTGATCTCTGCAGACCGAGTAATTAACCTTTACCAGCATTCAATTGGGAGCTCTGGTGGTCTAGTGGGTAAAGAATTGTGCTGCCAATCCAAAAGGCAGAAGATTCAAATTCACTATCCTGTTAATGAGAGAGGGTGGGCAATCTCCTGTGCAATTTATAACTTTGAAAAGCTGAAGGTCAAGCTATGAGCTATTTCTTACTTAATTTCATGCAACAGAAATAAGTATTAAATGGCTAGTTACAAAAGGTAAATGTAAATAAATGAGGTTCTGAGCTGTAACATAGAGACAGTCTGTTTGGAATACCTCTATTAGGATGCTAAACTGTTAACAACAGAGACTGCCAATGTACTTGTGTCATACAATCATTTTTTGGAAGAACTAATCAGTTACCTACATGTCAGGTTAATGAGGAGAATTGTGGCATCAGGATTGGTGGAAGATCTATTAACAATCTCCGTTATGCAGATAACACAACCCTGCTTGCTGAAACTGAGGAGGACCTCATGCACTTGCTGC
>NW_006399863.1:11080851-11102437 GCF_000299155.1 Elephantulus edwardii
TGACTGGGGTAATCGGGATGGGTGTGTCAGAGGCAGTGCGGTTGGCGCAGGATAGAGCAGGGTTTAGGGCTGTTGTGCATAGGGTCGCTATGAGTCGAAAACAACTCGACGGCACATAACAACAACAACAACAATCAAATACTGAAAATGAATGATTTTCCTCTGAATAGTTACCATGTTTAGGATGAATTTGCTTTAGTATTAGTATGCTTCATATACTTATTTCCCAGCAGACTTTAACCTGCCACCATCTTTAGATGTATACTTGTAGATTGCTTTATTTACGTGATGTCCCACTCCACATTATGAGTAAGAGATGTGTAGCAAAAGGATAGAGATAATGAACTATTACTCACAGAGATTTTTATTGTTGTTAGGTATCAATGTTAAGTAAGCATGTTTTGGTTGTAGTTATGTGTCATTGAGCTACCTCATAGCAACCCTATGTACAGCACCTCTGAAATTTGCCCTGTCCTGAGCCAGTCTCACTGACTCAAACACACCTACCCTCATTACCCCAGTTACTATATCAATGCATCTTATCCTGGTTCTTCCTCTCCTGCACTGTCCCTCCACCCTTCCAAGTATGATGTCTTTCTCCAAGGACTGGTCTTTCCTGGCCACATGCCCAACATATGTGAGATGGAGCTTCGAAATCCTAGCCTCCAAGGAGAAACTTGGTTGTACACTCTCCCAGACAGACTTGTTTGTTCTCTTGGTGATCCATGGTAATATTCTTCTCTGGTACCACAACTCAAAGGCATCAATTCTTCTGTCATTCTTAGTCATTGCCCAGCTCTCTGAAGTGTAGGAAGTAATTGCAAAAATCAGGTGCACCTAGTCTCTAAGCTGACGTCACTGTTTCTCAGTACTCTGGAGAAGTCCCTGATAACAGATTTTCGTAGTGCAATTTGTCTTTTGATTTCCTCACTGCTGGTGCCAAGAATCAATCTATGAATATGACAAAACTGATAGTGTTGTGACATTCTAACAATTATGCTGTTTTTGCACTTGTTAAAACTAATGCATCATTCTATCTCCTTTTTTGTCATTGTTGACGGTATTCCTTACTAAGCATGATCTCCTTCTTCAGATATTGAATTTTCCCAAAGTTAAGCAAGACAAAGTTTCTCATTCTACACTTCTAAAGAGAGGTCCTCTAAGATATGTGTTTAAACAGTAGCCACTAAATGAAGCCTTATTTCTGTGAACATGAATAAACATCCAGAGAAACTATGGAACTGCAGTGGCTACGACCTTTGTGGTGCCAAAGAATTGAGCCTTGAGGTCTTTCAAAGAAAGAGTCAGTTCTAAGGTCAGTTATACTGACCAAGAGTCCTAGCCCCACAGCTCTGGTACTCAGCTTCTACGTATGCCAGGCTAAGCGTTTGGGCACTTTACAGGAATGTGCTTAGTAGATATTTGGAGCAATGTTAATATGTCGTTGTTGTTGTTATAAAAATGTTAATATAGACTATTAATCTTCTGAGTAGAAAATACAAAGATGGAATTAAATGTAGGAATTTTAGGAGAAACAGCTTTATGAAAGAAAAATGTCAGAAAGGCAAGTAGTGACATCAGATTATAATTCATATATGACTTCAAAGGATGAAAGTTAAGGAAGAGTGGAAGAAACCATGACACCTCTGTACATTCCTGTGAAAGTTCAACAAGGTCAACATAAAATTCCTGAGCCAACCAGAAGAGACCTGGCCAAGTTATATACTGGATTCTTATTGGTCCCAGTACTTACAGCCAGTGAGTCAATCCAAGCCAGTGAGAGACACCTTCTTTTTTGGTAACTTCCTACTTTGCCAAGCATGCCTTCTCCAGGGATTGATCTCTACAAATTGGCCCCTCAGACTTTTATTTCCCTTGAGTGCAGTAGATTTCAAGTCTGCATTTCCAAGGGAGAAATTATTCCCTAAAGGAACATCTTCATTGTTATGAGAAAGTGAAGTATGTCTCTTTCACCTGGATATCATGCACTCCTTATTCAATTAAATAGTGAGGGTCACCCTTTGGTCAGTGATGGACCTTAATCTACAGGGAAAAATCACCTGTATTTCACACTGGAGTCAAGAGGAACTGTACTTAGCTGTTTATCTATTCAACACTCCTTCAGGACCTCCTTTAAAAAGAGTACATCTTGAAAAACTCTGAATCCAGTGTTTAACTGTCAAAGCAAAAGCTCACATGGTTAAGCACTAGCTGGTACAAAACAGACATTGGGGTTTTTTTTGGTAGATGACCATGTTTCCTAATACTCTTCTGAAACCAGGCTCTTTTAAAAAATTGGTAATTCACACCAACATGATCTAAGTTGAAACACGCATGTGGAGTAATAATAGTGTGCTCTCTGGGAATTTACATGGATGTCTGAACTAAAGATTATCCAAATCTGAATTCAGAAAAATTGAAATGCTAATGTAAAAACCCATAGCATATTCCATAGTGCTTTATGGAGTCAAGTAGGGCCCAAGATTTGTCTTACAACGTTTGGTCCCTGTAGGGACTAGTCCCTGTAGAAGAATCTCATTCTAGGTAAAGGAGAAATTAAGGGGTGGGGGGTGTGGGAAACAATAACCCTCAGCAATATGAGTTGACAGAAGGGTTGTAACCCAGCAGTGATGGGAGAATGACACAGCTGAGAAATGTTTCATTTTCTTGTACATAAGGTTTTCTATGAATCAGAACTGACTCAATGGCACCTAACAACTAAATGTAACATGACTTCTCATTGCTGTTGTCACGTGCCCTCTAATCACCTGTGACTCCTAGCGACCCTAGTACAACTCTGAGGCCTGTGCTATCCTGGGGCAGTCTCACTGACTCCAACCCAACTACTCGCATTACCCTAGTTTCTGTGTCAATCTGTCTGCACTGTCCCGCCATCTTTCTATGCATGAAATCCTTTCCAAGAACTGGTCCCTTCTGGCACTATGCCTAAAGTCTGTGATATGGAGCTTCAAAATCCTTGCTTCCAAGGAACAACTTGATTTCACTGTCTCCAAGACAGATCTGTTTTTGTTTTTTTTTTCCTGGTGGCCCATGGTATATTCAATGCTCTTCTCCAGTATCACAACTCAAAAACATCAATTCTTGTTCTGTTATCTTTAGTCTTTGTCCTGCTCTTTGATGTATAGGAAGTAATTGCAAAGACCATGGCCTGGATCAGGCATGCCTTAGTCCCTTGACTGATATCATTGCTCATTAGCACTTTGGAGAGGTCTCTGATAAAAGACTTCCCAAATACAATTTGTCTTTTAATTTCCTGACTGCTGGTGCCCAGAGTGTTGATTGTAGAGCTTAGTAAGCTGAAATTGTTAACAACTTCCATCTCTTCTCCATCATCCAATAAAGGCTGAGGTTAGAAGATGCAGCAACTGTTCAGAGAGGACCCGAAAATGGTACTTCTTTGGGAATATTAGAGGACCAATTGTCTAGAAACATGCTTGTTTACATTTTATTTTGTGAAAAAATTTGACAGTTGCTCATTTTCTTTTTAGAACAATTAAGTTGGGTTATTTTTTTTTGGTGTTTTTTTTTTTTGTTTTTTTGGTTTTTTGTTTGTTTTTTTTTAAATGAGAACACATAGAGAGGAGGTTAACATAGAAGGCTGACTTTTCTTGGAAAGTTCTGCTGACAAGGTTGACTTTAGACATGTGCCTGGGAGCTTAGATGTTGAGAAAACACCCACAAGTCAGAGAAATGATAAAAACGGCTCAGTATGCCTAAGTTGTTCATATAAATAATGTACTTTATACTGAACATATGATTTCTTTCTACATGTCTGAAATTTTAATGCATATATTAAGCAGAGGATTGGTATGTGAAAAGTTCCAAATCAAAGCCTGGGTTTCTAATTGACTTCTTTAGCTGGCAACGTGTCACCTTTTTCCCAAGGTATTTCTCAGGGAATCTGGGGCATCCTGCAAAAGGTGGCTAGGAGAGGACTCCTGGAAGCTTACTCATGGTCTTCCCTGGGTCAGTCTGGGGTTGTCTTTTCCCTTTGTGGGGTTTATTACTCTTCGTAGTTTTTGTTGTTGTTGATTGCCTTCGAATCGAGCACAACTCATAGTGACCCTATGAACAAAAGGCTTGAAGTCCCTCTACAACTGTCAACAATTATCAAAGTTCATAGGATTTCCTGAGGCATGTTACTTAGGAAGTGGATGCCACTCCTACTTCCAATATTACTCTTTGCTATAATAAATAATACCCGTGAGTTTGATAATATGCAACTTCTATTGAATCATGGATCCTGAATGTTGTCTTTAATGCATAGATGTGCTGTTTAATATTCAATTTACTTAGCTCATTTTGTTGTGTTTTTTTTTCATATATTGGTGCTATTTAAACGAATCCATATTTTATAAGAAGATTGTTAGTCCTTGTAGGTGATGGAGAAAACTTATCTCTTAGAAAATATGACTGTGTGGCTGAAAAAGCTTTCCTTTTTTTCAAACGTGTCTAAGTCAAGCCACATAGAATTGCACTGTTACATTTTATAGCAATTGGGCTGTTGTGTATAAAAACTGGTAGGAAATTTTATCTTTCTATCAACGTTGAGAACATTTTCTGTTGGGAATGTAAACATCATCACTTATAATTTCCCGTAGGAATGTATATTATCATTTCAAGTTAGAATGGAAAGGTCTTTTTCGTATTGCAAAACACATACAACAGATGAAGGATTCCCCACAGAGTGGTTAAGAGTTACTGTGAATGGATGGGGGGCCATCTGTGAAGGCAGAGTCAAGATGCATTGGGGATTTGGTAAGACTAAGTGTTAACAGGCACAGACCAATAGTAATTACATAAAACACAATGTGCTTGAAGGAAACACAGTGTATGTGACTGGATGTCCATGAAAAAAACCTATATGGAAATGTTAAAGTATAGGAAAAAATTAAAAAAGAAATCAGAAAAAGATTTATTGCTAAATTTACATTTAAAAATAGTCTGAAATCCGTTACAGATAAACATCAAGGGCATGCATTCAATTAAAATTTTACATTAAATTAATTTTTTTTATTCTTAAGTTTACTATTTTCTTTATCTTGGTAATATTATTTTGCAATGATTCTGGAGTTGAGATAACCTCTCTAAATACATACTAACACAAATATATCTAACGTTGCCCTCTGGGAATGATGCGTTCTCCAGTGCCATTTGGTTGACGTTAAATAGTCAACTTTCTTCTACTGTAATATAATTTTTGATATAGTGGTGCTATTTAATCTAATACATATTTTATAGGATGATTATTAGTACTTGTAGGGAATAGAGAGATCTTATTTATCTCTTAGAAAATATGACTGAGTAGCTGAAAGAGCTATCTTTTTTCAAACTTTTCTAAGTCAAGCAACCTAGAATTGCACTGTTACATTTTATAGCAGTGGGTTTATTGTGTATAAAAACTTGGAGGAATTTTTATCTTTCTGTCAACACTCCAGAGGAACGTTCATCCTTGTCAGTGCTGACAAGCTCTTCCTGTTAAGTGAAGGACACCTTCACTGTGGCTATTTGACTACTTGACAGTTCCTTGTATTTTCTTCACTATTTACTCCTAGAGAAACAAGTTTGTAAAATTGTGCTTTATAAACATGTATTAACATTGCTTACTCTTTTTTTCTGAAGGTAAAAACTAAAGGTAGATTTATTAGAGTTACAGCCCAAAGGTGGGATGATACTTCTACCTTGGAAACAAAATATGGAGGATGCTACAATATAATATGTACTATTTTGTGTATTCTCTTTATAGACTTTTTTCCTTTTGAATAAGGTGTACTCATAGACTTTCAGGTTGTTTTTTAATTATTGTTATTTACCATTATTATAATTCATTTTAATGTTACTAATGGCACCATTTGAATGGCAGAAATCTTAGTAAGAGGGTATCTAGGTATTATGGTGCTTCACAAAAAATCTTATCAATATTATCTTGATAAGCTTTTTTTACAAATAGGAGAGACTAGCAGGTTAGAGCAAGCTTCCAGATTCAATTTCCATGGAAGTGTGTGTTGCTGCCTGGTAACGCTTCTGGGAGGAATGATATATAAACATGCCTAGGTAATTCTGTTAGGGAAACTGAAGGTGATAAGAGTCATCTAATTACTAGTCATAGAAAATATTAACAACTTATCCAGCCTATTTTGTTTCTCTATCTATCTACTATCTATCTATCTATCTATCTATCTATCTATCTATCTATCTATCTACCTACCATCTATCAATCTATCTGTAGAGAGAGATAAAAATAAATAGGGATGGAGGGAAATGTGAAGTGTGGTAGCCTTAGGTAGGACAGGTCTTCAAGACAGTGGCACTGATGAAGGGGATTGGTGCTACCAATCAAAAGGCACACTGTTCAAATCCACCAGCTGCCCCATGGGAGAGAGATGGACAGTCTCCTCCCATGTAGTTTATAGCCTCTGAAAACCCACCGAGGGTCAGCTTTGATTTAGTTCTGACTTCACAGCACATAACAACAGTGGAGATGGACCACTTTGTTAATTTTATTTATGAAGATATTGGAGGATATGTACATTTAAGATTTTCTTTTTACATCTATTTTTAATCCACGTTTTTGGTTATTTTCAGCTAATGAAATGTAACCAAACTCCTTTCCTTAACAGTCAAACTTTATTTCCTAAATCCTCTAACTTTCTTAACTTAGATGCTTTGGGCTATGTTATGTTATTAAGACTGGGGAAAATTCTTTAACCTGAATCAGACGTTCCTTGATTGAATTTATTCAGATAAAATTTTGTCTTTGCAATTCTTTCAGGAGGGAGAAACCTGAGTTTATTTGAGGAGTTTATTCAGGGCCTCTTTCACATCCTTATTCCTCAGGCTGTAGATCATGGGATTCAACATGGGGAAGACCACAGTGTAAAAAGTGGAAACAATTTTGTCTCTATCCATGGAGTAGCTAGATCTGGGTCGACAGTAGATGTAGAGAATAGAGCCATAGTATAAGGTGACAGAGATCAGGTGGGAGGAGCAGGTGGAGAAGGCTTTGAGGCGGCCCTGGGTGGAGCGGATCCTCAGGATGGTGGCGATGATGAAGAGGTAAGAGGCGAGGACGAATACAACAGGGGTAATGACGTTGGAGCCCAGGAAGAAATACAGTAGAGTCTGGTAGCCATCTTTTCTGCCACAAGCCAGCTTCACCAGAGGAAGCAAATCACAGAAAAAATCATCAATGACATTGTCTTTACAGAAACTTAAGGTAAATGTTCGTCTGGTGATGATAGAAGAATTAATAAAGCCACCAAGATATGAGGCCGCCAATAAGAATGAACATAACCGTATGGACATAGTCTGAGAATAGAGGAGAGGTTTTGAAATGGCCATGTAGCGGTCATAAGCCATGGCGGCCAACAGGTAGCACTCACTGTAGGCCAGGCCAGCAGAGAAGAAGAACTGAGCTACACAACCAGCAAAGGAGAGGCTTTTATCCTCAGAGATGCAGGTCACTATGATCTTCGGGGTGTAGACAGAGGAATACCAGAAGTCCAGGAATGACAGGTTGCCAATGAAGAAATACATGGGTGTGTGAAGCCGGGAGTCATTACATATCAGCACTATGAGTGTGACATTTCCCACCACAGTCACAGAGTACACGCCGAGGAACACCACAAACAGGACCAGCTGCATCACGGGGTCTGTTGTGAAGCCCAACAGGATGAACTCAGTCACGGTGTGATTACTCACCTCCATGGCGAAAGTCTTACCTAAAAGGAAAGAAAATTAGGTGTCAGCTTGAATGACTTTGCCAAATAAACCAAAAATATTCTTTATGTTTTGTATCACATTGGCAGTACAATTAGAAGTCTAAAGTAAAAACAATGATTACAAATGCTCATTTTTGAAATATTTTTTATTTGTAGCAATCAAATAATCAAATAAAATCAAATTCATTTTATACTTTACTATTTAAATTTTAAAAAAGTAAGCCAGTTATTTTTTTTTCTGCCTTTGAGAATGTTTGTTCAATTGAATGAAAGATAGGCATAAAATTTCTACTTAGCTGTACAGTGGTCCTCTTAATTGCATCGTTTCTGAGCTTGAAGTGTAGCCTGTTTTCATTTGAAATGCTGGAATTAATACTTATCTTTAAATTATTTAAAAAAGAATCAAAACTGTCTGTGGTTATTCCATACTGCCATTATAGAATTAAGTTTTAATATTACCCATAGGTGTAAGACAGTATAATATATGTAGACAAAAAAAAATGTTAGGGAAAATTACGGTGGATTTGAACTGCCTGTCATTGGGTTGGCAACACAACTACTACTCCGTGAGCCATCAGAGCTTCCTTAGATATACACAGAAAGATTATATACAAGAGCAGGATAGAACCACATGAGATGAACTGTACATTAAACCTCAAAGTCCCCAAAATTTCAGCCTACTGTCATTAAGTAGATGATAGTGATTAAGGAGTAAAGAGCTGGGTAATTGGAACCCACCAGCTGTTGCATAGAGATTACAAATCTATATTCATAAAGATTTGTGGCATTAGAAACACTGGAGGGAGGGATTCTACTATAGAGTCATCACAAATTCCTATGATTTTATCCCAACATTGTAATAAACACAATGAAAGAGTGAAAACGCATAATGAAAGAGTAATTTAAAGACTCAGTTTTAGATTTATGTAAGATTCATTGTGCAGTCTTTCAATCCTATGCATTATCTAATTTTTGGTTATTTAAAATTTTATCATTAAGAATTTTTCACAAAACATTAGTGTGGCAAACAAGAAATACATTACTCAGATTTTCTTAAGAGACTGAACATAATCATGACAGGAGTCCAGAATGAAGGCTGCAGAGTGGAGTGGACTTGGGGGGAGGGATTGTATAACAATGAAAGAATTTTACTTTTCAAAGAGAAGAATGAACTAGAAAGAGGGGTGAGTAGGGAGAAGTGTGTAACAGTGAATGAATGGAAATACAAATAAAATATCTGTATATTTTCATTAAAATTATTATTATTATTATTATTAATAAATTAAAAATATGAAACCATGCCCTTATCAAGATTCTCTGCACAGAGATACCTTCATGACATGAAGGTACAGCAACCTATGTAGTCAAAACACACTCTTAACTCACTAAGGGTTAATACCGTTAACATTAATTTCTAACCAAACATTTTGTCATCAAGTAAAAGTAAACCTCAAAGAAAGTAATAGCTATAATTTGTAGGCCATCCTTTTAGAAGTTAATAGTCTATATTTAACTGATCATGGCCCTGCCGGTTCCTAATGTCCCCAGTGCTACCACCTCTGAGATCTGTAGTGTCGGTCTCCTGGCCATCAGTGACTCCGCCAGGAACTAAGAGAGTGGAGAGTCACACCGATGGGGACGATCTGTGCAGAACTTGAAGAGCAATAAGTGTGGTCTTGTGAATTCTGTTCCTGTTCTCTCTGAATGGCTTTTGGGGAAACAAAGTTTGCTGGGAATTTGGAGAGTAGAGCTGAGTCGCCACCATGCACCTCATTTTCAGAGGTGTTCTTGTACTTTGGTGACCTTCCTGAGACACTAAGCACCCCCATACTGCCCAACCTTCTCCTCTCCAATTATGAAGAAGAGAAGATGGCAGGGACTGGTCTCTGGCCTTAGGGATCCAGAGACCAAGAAAGCACCAGAGTCCTGCCTGCCCAGCACCCTTTCTGTACCTACACCCTTGCCTGCTGGGTCTGGCCTGTTTTCTTGTCTTTTTTTGTTTGTTTGGTTTGGTTGTGTGGGGTTTTTTTTGTGTTTTTTTTTTTTTTTAGTTTTTATTTTAAATTAGTTTGCTTTGACATGTTTTCTTATTAAGTCCTACTCTGGTGGCCTAGTGGTAAGTAACTGCACTCAAACTGATCTCAAATGTACATGGTTTGAATCCACCAGTTGTTTCAAGAGAGCAAGTTTGGCAGTCTGAAAACCTGCTGGAGGGTAAGCTATGGGTCAGTTCTGATTAGATGGTACACAACAACAACAACAACAACTGCAGGGAACGTGCAGCTCTGTGCAGAAGGGGTTAGGGAGAGTGGTCAAGGTGACCAGGTGGCTTAGTCAAGATGGTTAAGGTTACACAGAGAGCGAAGGTGCGGACCCTGCATTAAGTAGTGTAAAGGGGCCATGGTAAACCCAGGCATGCCAGCCCATCCGCTGCTCCAAGGCCGACTTGGGCACCATGGGAGGAAGACACTCTCTGAGTATGCAAGGATTTTCTGAGACAGTCATTTGATCACACTCTTTTGACAGTGTCATCTGTTAAAGTCCACATCTCCTTGCGCCTCACCTAGTGATGCATTACACTAGACTTACAGAGCCAACTGTCTCATACTGATTATCAACTGGATATTTTAAGCAAAAGTCAGCTCCGGACAGCTCCTCCCAAACCCATTTCTCTCTCCATCTTTTCCATTGCAGTACGCAGCATTATTCCAAGAGAGGGAAAAAACATTTACTGTCATATTTGTATTTGATTCCTCTCCATCTTTCAGGCTAACTCTGAATTTTCAGGTAATACCTCTTAACATCTTCCTTCAGTACACTTATGCGTTCAGAACCTGATCAGTGTTATAACCTCTTGCTTGTATTTGGTGCCATCTAATTCTCGTCACCAGTTGATTCTGCTCTCAGCAGAGCAGCCAGATTGTTTCTCTTAACAAATGTCAGTTAGATAATTTTATTCCTCTGCTCCAAACCCTCGAGTGACTGCTCAACTTAGAGTAAATAAACTTCTCACAGAGGTGGGTGTGCTCTATGAAATCTAGTCATCACTACTCTGTTCCTGACCCCTGCTAATCTCGCCATTGTTTCATTCCAGCCAGTTGCCCTCTGTTTCATTCCTAGAATAAAGGGGCCGTGTTCTGGGTCTTTACAGTCCTTCTTTCCCATGACCGGCAGCTTTCCCCTATGTACCCTCATAGCTCTCAGCTCACTCATTGCAATGCATTTGGCATCAGCTTACAGCTAATCCTGCATTCAGTTTCCAACGTTGTAAACTGTGAAGAGGACAATGTTCATCTTTGTACCTTGGAGAGGTTGATAGACTTGAACTGCCAGAGAGGTGAAGGCTTTGGGTTAATCGTGCAACTCCTTCTGGACTAGGTCACCAGGCTGCTTCACATTTTTCAAGTCTTAGTTTTCTTTAATGTTAACGCTTTTAAAATATTCTTTGGATACCACATTTCCTAGGAATTTCTTAGAGTTCTTTCCTACTTTGTTATTCTCCCTAAGGTAGCCAAGTGGCATCCACTTTCTAAACAACATGCCTCTGGAAACTCTATGAACTTTGATAAATGTCGATAGTTGTAGAGGGGCTTCAGGCCTTTTGTTCATAGAGTTGCTATGAGTCGTGCTTGACTTGAAGACAATCAACAATGACAACAACAACAACACACACACACATCTACACATATAATACAGTCCCTTTTAAAACCTTTTTTTTTTCAGTTTCACCAAGATATGCTCTTGTCTAGGAACTTTTAAAAATTTTTAAAAATTTTACTTCTTTAGGGAATATAAATAGCATAAAAATGACAATTCAATGTTTTTTATATGAACAATTCAGTTGCACCATATTTAGCAATCATGCTGTGTAACCATCCCCGTCAACAAGCTCAATATTTCCTAAACAAAAATTTCCCTTCTACCTACCCTCCCACTCTTTGATAATCACTATTAAACTCTAGTCTCAATACATTAACCTATTCTGAGGCATATACTTATCACTTCAATTCTTATCTGAGATTGATTTATTCTTGAGTTTTTGTGAGCTGTTTATTTTATATAGACCACGACACAATATGAAAAAGAATCTGAACATAGTCTCTGAAAAGCATGAAATTAATAAAAAAGAATATAAAATTTCCTGTGAGGGAAAAAAAAAAAGAAAAAGCACTATAGCCAATCTCAGTCATAATTCCTTCTGGTTCATTATATTCTGATGTTTATAATTATCTCATAATTCTATAATTAATAAAAGTATCAAAAATAGAACATTCAACTCTGAGCTGAGCAGAGTTAGTTTTATATTTTGATAGGGTTTGTTTTTATAGTTTTATATGTTTAGTGTTTCATATCTATTGTATTACTTGTTGTTCACCACATACAGCATGGATAGATTTAGAGAACAGTGGATTAATTTGACAGATGAACAAACTGAGGTTAGGAAGTAAATAGGTGTTAACCATTAGTGTAATTGGTAAGTGCTGCTGTATAATTCCAGAGATCTGGTACTTAACGACTAGGTGACTTCCTTTCATATATTTAATGTTAGTAGATACTGGCGGGATCCATGAGTATCTCTCTTTTTCGTTATACTATTTTGACTCAGAAAAGCAGACATAAAACCTAAGGGTGAAACAAACAAACAATCTAAGGGGTGCCGAAGTTGTCACAGATGGGCGTCTCATATGTGTGCATGTGGTGTCAGAAAACATTTCTGAGCACTGACCTAGAGCTTGTTTTCAAGAGGGCAACCATAATGTTCCTATTAAAATATCAATCATCTACTGGCATATTTCTGTGTCTTTTACATTTGCAGCCAACACTGAGCACAGAAACATTCTACTGCATCCTCACCCAGGGTCAGGTCACTTACCTGTAGCTCTCACAGTCACAGCTGAGGACCACACTTTGGATGAAGGAAACTTAAACCTTCTCAGGATCCCTAGAGTATTTGATTCCTTAAGTACCTAAGGGCTTCATAACTTTGGGTGTATGTATGGGAAAAGGCAATTAACCAAAGAATGTATTGGTTTAATTTAGGAGACTCTTCCTGAATGTAAAAGAAAAAAATATTATTTTAAAAATACTATTGATGTTAATTACTATACGTTGAAAATCTACCCTGTGTAATTAGCTTCCTAACACTTTACTTAATTGTCAGATAAGTCTGGGAACTATACATTATCAACGAGAGACTAGATCCAGATTCATTTTTCATTAGGTAGTTAATGCAATAAAATCTGAACTCAAGACAATATGCTTATAAAGTTAATTACCATTACTATAAACTCAATTCTAGAGAACAATGATCTGTAAGTATCTTTTGGGCTGTGACTATATTTTTAAGATGTGAACTTCACCTACACTGAATATTCATATATAAATAAATATATTATGACAAACTATTGACTCATATTTCACATCTACTCATTAGCACATTTGGAAGAAATACAGATTTATGCGGCCAGAGCCACTTGTCAAATTTCTCCACTATTTACAGGGATAGCTATTGAGCACTTGGCACTCAGCCAAGTGATTTAAGTGTCTTTTTAACCTGTATAATAATTCTATGAGAGAAATATAATGATTACTATTTTTAAAATTCTATTTTGCATAAAAATGGTTGACCATACAGATAGCTAGAGTAGCAGCTGACAGAGCCAATAATCAAAACAGATACTTCCAGTTCTTCTATTTCCTAGCTAAGTTTATTTATTTATTTTTTCTTCAGTATTTACTTTAGTCTAGAGACTCTGCTAGATGCTAAGAGAAGACAGAGACAGAACTATGTCACGGATGCAGACAAAGGAATGGTATGACTCACTGGGAAACCGTGATGTGGTGGGAGCTAATACATTTCAGTGGAAAGATAGTAGATAAACAATCCATTGATGTTGTTTTTCCTTCTTGAGCTCCATAACTCTGATCTAGATAGAACTGCGCTGATTTTACAGCCATGGATACTGAAATCTAAAAGGACATATGCACTTAATGGAAACCATGAGTAATATTTAAGAGCACACGAAAGATGTATTTAGGGCTATGTGATCAGTGTAAGACTTTTTTTTTAAGCAATATTGTTGTAGTTGTTATGTGCTATTGAGTTGCCTGTAACTCACAGTGACCCTGTGTATAGCGACCCTGTGTAAACCTTACTCTATCCCTTGCCAATCTTACTGGCTCTGACACATCTACTTCCATTACTCCAGTCACTGAATCAACTACCTCATAGAGGGTCTTCCTCTTCTGCTTTGTCCCTCCACCCACCCCACCCCAAGCATGATGTCCCTCTCCAAGGACTGATCCCTCCTTTGCAACATGTCCAAAGTATGTCAGATGGAGCTTCAGAATCCTTGCCTCCAAGGAGCAGCCTGGCTTCACCCTCTCTGGGAAAAACTTGTTAGTTCTTCTAGAAGTTCATAGTATATTCAAAAGTCTTCTCTAGCACTACAGCTCTAAGGCATCAATTCTCATTCTATCATCCATAGTCATTGTCCAGTTCTCTGATGCATAGCAAGTAATTGTAAAGACCATGGCCTGCAACATCGTTGCTCTTCAGTACTTTGCGGAGGTCCCTAACAGCAGACTTTTCCAATGCAGTTCTTCTCTTAACTTCCTGGCTGCTGGTACCAAGAGTGTTGACTGTAGAGCAAGCAAACTGAAGCTATTAACAATCTCAATCCCTTCCCTATCTATCAAGGTGCTACCAATAGGTCCAGTAGGGAGAATCTTTGTTTTCTTGATGTTGAGCTTCAATCCATATTGAAGGCTGCAGTCCTTGACCCTTTGCAGCAAGCGCTTCAGGTCCTCCTCAGTTTCAGCAAGTAGGTTTGTGTCATCTGCATAATGCAGATTGTTGATGAGTCTTCCTCTAATCCTGACGCCACACTTCTCCTCATAGAGCCCAGCCTCCCAGATAATCTGTTCTGCATATATATTGAAAAGGTATGGTGATAGGTGCACATCCTTTCCAATTTTGAACCATGCAGTGTTTCCTTTCTCTTGTCTGACAACTGACTCTTGGTTCAAGTATAGATTTCACATTAGTACAATAAAGTGTTCTGGGATTCCCATTCTTCTCAGAGTCAGCCACAGTTTGTTGTGTTCCACACAGTCAATTGCCTTTGCATAGTCAATGAAATACAGATAGACATTCCTCTAGTACAAATAGACGTTCCTGTGCTTTCAGCCAAGATTCATCTAATATTAGCTACAATGACCCTAGTACACCACGGCCTCTTCTAAACCCAGCCTGCACTTCAGGCAGTTGATGTGCTCTTCTAGGGATTTTTGGGTAACCTTCAGCAGAATCTTGCTTGCATGTGTTATCAATGATACTGTTCGATAATTTCCACACTGTCGGATCACATTTTATGGAATGGGAACAAAGGCGACTCAAAAAACACTGTTCTCTGATATTTCAAAAAAAACAGATGTAGCCCTAGATGTGCTCACCAGGAATTTGGAGCACAGCTATCTGGTCAATCAACTGGAAGAGATGAATAAAACAGAAAATAAAGCAAGGGATAGAGCAAGGTTTACACAGTTCTCTGAGCTGTCATGGGGAAAGACTCTCAATGAGATGGATTGACACAGTCACTGATAGATTATGAGAATAGTACATGGGTAGGTAAGTTTTCTGCTGTATGTAAGGTATGAAGTGGAATAAACTCAATGGCATCTAATAACATCAACAAAGTAAATAAAACAGGAATAGCATGCTAAGTTGCTGATTTCTTTTTCTAGTTCTTCCTCCCTACCCCTTCATATAGTCCAGATTTCTGAATGATTTGTTCTGCAGATTGGATAGGTATGGGGAAAAGACATATCTCTGGCACACACCTTCCTGGTTTTAAGCCATGCAGTGTTCCCTTGGTTTATTTGTGACTTTTGGTCTAGTGTAAGTTTCACATAAGCACAATTAAGTGTTCTGGGATTCCCATTCTTTTCAATGTCATTCATAATTTGTTATGATCTACACAGCCAAATGTCTTTGCATAGTCAGTAGACACAAATATGTATCCTTCTGGTATTTTTTGCTTTCAGTAAAGATCAATCTGACATCAGCAATGATATTCCTCATTTCACACCTTCTTCTACATGCAACCTTTCTGGAAGATCTCCTTGATGAGATTTTCTAGCAATCTCTAAATAATTTTCAGCATTTTACTGTAGATTTCAGATTTTACTTGCATGTGATTTTAGTGATATTACTAGGTAATTTCCACATTATATTGGATCACCTCTTTTGGGAATGAAGCAAGTATTCATCTCTTCCAGTTGATTGACCAGATAGCTGTGCTCCAAATTCCTGGTGAGCACATCTAGAGCTACATCTGTTTTTTTTGAAATATCAGTATTTCCCACTGATTTATGAGGCCTTATTTTTTGTTAAGGCCTTCAGCACAGATTGTACTTCTTCCAACATCAATAGTTGTATGTTCCTTCTTGAAATCGTTCTGTAACCACCATTTTTTTGGGCCAATGAATCTGTGTATTCTTTCCATCTTCTGTTGATGCTTCTTGAATCATTCAAGAATTTGCTCATAGCATCTTTCAGTATTTAAATTCA
Organism: Elephantulus edwardii; assembly: GCF_000299155.1. Classification (NCBI taxonomy): domain Eukaryota; kingdom Metazoa; phylum Chordata; class Mammalia; order Macroscelidea; family Macroscelididae; genus Elephantulus; species Elephantulus edwardii. The sequence goes on from NW_006399863.1 coordinate 11,097,166, forward strand.
AATCTTTAGTTTGTTTTTAAGTTATTTCAGTTTGCTAAATGTTGAGTGAGTTCCTCCTATTTGTTTTCCAGTTCTGACTTTTTGCTCATTTCTTCATAATATTTCATAGTCTTATGTTGCCCTTAGGAATCTTCTGTTCACCTCTTTTATTTGAGAAATTGATCAGAGGAAGACTTCTTCACAGCCTGCTTTATGAATACTACATAATCTTGCTTGTTGAAAGTTAGATGGATTTGAAACATTTGCTGCATAGGATCAAATATTACTAAACACTGCAATATGGCTTACAACTCTACATCAGTAAACCCCAAATCCTAATCACTGGGCCAATATCTAATCTCTATTTATGATGATGGGAATATAATCATAGATGGAGAATAGCAATTATTTCTTCTTGCTTTGATCCACGGTCCACCCCACTTACAGCAGCAGCCAGAAAATAAAACAAAGCAACAAACAAAACCACCAACAAACCAAGACCAAAAGAGCAACAAAAACATAGCTGATTGAAATGATGGTATTTTCCATTATTTGCTATGTGCCTGAAAGGTGAATAATGAGTAAGGATCACAGAAAAACTGATTCCTTGGAGTTATAGAGTTAGGGAAGAGACCTGGCAAAGGTACTGGCAAAAGAATGAACAAATATGTCTAGGAAAAGGTGCAGCCAAGGTGCTCCTTGGAGGTAAACATATTAAATCTTTATGTCACAAACTTTGGGCATGTTCTTAAGAGGAACAAGTCCTTGGAAAGGTATATCATGTGTGGAAAAGCATGGGGTCAGCAAAGGAGGGGAAGATCCTCAATGAGATGGGTTGACAGGGTGATTGTAATGGTGTGCTCAAGGATGTCAGAAATGATGAGTATGGCACGAGATAGGGCAGGGTTCAGATCCATTGTTTCCAGAAAGCTCTGAATAACAACACCAATTTTAAAAATATCAATGTGAAATTTTAGATTCAACATTTTGTTGTTGTGCAAATAGGAGAGTTTTATTGAAATTTGAACTAGAAAAATTTTACTGAGAGACAAAGCAATTTAAAAGTTGAGAATCTCAGGGATCAGAGGATTCTGAACCTAGACATACAAAAAAAGAGTTCAGAGAGTTTTTATAAGCAATTCAAATTCAGTCAAAATTCAATGATTGGTTAACATTTAAATGTTGTTGTTGTTATGTGCCATTGAGTTGCTTGCGACTCATAGTGACCCTATGTACATCAGCCCTAAACTCTTGTCGTGTTCCAATCACACTGCCTCTGACACTCCCATGCTAATTATCCCATCACTGAATCAATCCACCTCATAGAGGGCCTTCCCCTCCTGCGCTGTCCCTCCACCCTCCCAAGCATGCTGTCCTTCTCCAAGCACCTGTCCCTCCTCACAACATGTCCAAAGTATGTTAGATGGAGCCTCAGAATCCTTGCCTCCAAGGAGCCACCCGGTTTAACCCTTTCCAAGACAAATCTGTTTGTTTTCCTAGCAGTCCATGGTATTCTCAATACTCTTCTCCAGCACCACAGCTCAAAGGCATCAATTCTCCTTCTATCCTCCTTAGTCATTGTCCAACTCTCTGATGCATAACAAGTGATTGTGAAGACCATGGCCTGTATCAAATGCACCTTAGTCTCCAGAGAGACATCATTGCTCTTGAGTACTGCACTAGTGTCCTAGTGGCAAGAAGCTGTGCTGCAATCCTGAAGACAAATAGTTCAAATCCACCAGCTACTCCACAGGGGACAGATGGGACAATCTCCTCCTGTGAAATTAACTGCCTCTGAAAACCCACCAGAGGGTCAGCCTTGCCTCATAATACAACAAAACCAAACAAGTTTATATTTGATTTGTAGGAAATTACCTACGTTTTAAAGAATGTTTCCTTAATTTACAAAATAATTGTTAAATCAGGTACATCTGTTTAAGCAATCTCTGTTTGATGATATAAGTGCTAAAGTTCTTGTTTACTTGTCTCTTCTGGTCACTATTCAGGACCTTGCATGCTAAGCAGCAGACACAACCAGTGAGCAGACAAATTGTGTTCTGAAATTGCCTATCAAGTCATTTTCTCAGGGTATAGTTAAATTACAGTTCTGACTGTATTCTTGATCACTGTATTCTAGGTCACATTTGATCCTAAATGGAGTTTTAGTCTCAGACTTTAGCATAGACACCATCTCATGTCAGGAATCCTAAGGTAATGTGGAATGTTGCTATTAACTTTTTACTGTATTTTGGTGGTAGTCTGTAGCAAGTTGTGCTGCTTAACGCAACGCTGTACAACCCTAGGTGTTTGAACTGGGAGTTCGAGAGGACAAAGATAGGTGGCCTTCTCATTTCAGTTGATAGCCTCAAAAACTCTATGGAGGGTAGCTATGAGTCCAAACCTAGTCTATCGCTGAAAGCTTGCTAGTGTAATTTAACACAGTAATTATTTAAACAAAAATATTGTAATAATTTTATTCTCATTAATAAAGATATCCAGAGCCTTACTTTGACGAACAAGACACTTTAAAAAATTTAATATGAAAATGACTCACAATAATGAGGAGGTGGAAGCACCCCAATTACCCATCAACAAGTGGATAGAAAAACTGGTACAGCCACACAATAGAATGTTATGCAGCATTGAAAAAAGTGCACTTGTAAAACACTACACAATATTGTTGAGTCTGGCAGACATTATGCTCAGGGGACTATTTCAATCACAAAAGGACAAATACTGCCTAAGATGACTATTACCAAATAGGCTTGAGACAGTGTTGAGGGACAGGAAGAAAATGAAAAGGGTGAATAGATAATGAACACTGCACTGGAAAAGATGAGGAACTTTCTGAATGGAATGTGTTTATTAGGTCTTATATGTTTGACAATCAACAATCTGGAATAAGAAGTGCATTACAAAATGAATTGGAGGAGAAAAAAAGGAGGAGCAGGAAGAAAATATGTAACAATGAATGAATGAAAACCCAACCAAAATGTAAACTTTCATTAATATTACAATAAAAAGATAGTTTTAAAAACTCTAAAACAACAAATTAGCTTTACAACAAAATAATCTAGAGTCTAACAGTATATGCTGTTTCGTTTCATTTTTATTTCAGACAAGATTCTATTTGTGAGATTCATTTCAACATTGCTTGCAAATAAATTTATTTGTTCTCATTGTTGTTTGGTATTCCGTTTTGGAATATATCATGATATATTAATCTTCTCCGCTGACAACTTAGCTCAGATGACTGGCTCCTTTCTAGTGTAGAGCTATTATTGAAAGTGCATCTATTTTTGTACTTGTCTTTTGGTGAGTATACACATACTCTTCTGTTGAGGATGCATTTTGGAATATCATAGGTGGGCTATCAGCTTATTACTCCTGGTAACTATCACACTCTCATTGACTGAATACATGACTTTTAGCTGTTCTATATCCACAACAAACTTATTTTTTTTGGTCTTTCCAATTTCAAGTTTTCTGGTGGGTGTGAACGGTGTCGCATTGCGGTTTCAGGATCTTCTAATTTTGCTATAATAACTTTCTAAAAAATGTACTGAGATGGGAAGTCTGCTGTTAGGGACCTCTCTAAAGTACTGAAGAGCAACGATGTCTCTCTGGAGACTAAGGTGCACCTGATACCGGCCATCGTCTTTGCAATCACTTGTTATGCATCAGAGAGTTGGACAATGACTAGGGAGGACAGAAGGAGAATTGACGCCTTTGAGCTGTGGTGCTGGAGAAGAGTACTGAATGTACCATGGATTGCCAAGAAAACAAACAGATTCATCCTGGAGAGGGTTAAACCAGGCTACTCCTTGGAGGCAAGGATTCTGGGGCTTCTTCTGACATACTTTGGGCATATTGCAAGGAGAGACAGGTCCTTGGAGAGGGACATCATGCTTGGGAGGGTGGAGGGACGGCGCAAGAGGGGAAGACTCTCTATGACATGGATTGATCCAGTGACTGGGGTAATCGGGATGGGTGTGTCAGAGGCAATGCGATTGGCACAGGATAGAGCAGGGTTTAGGGCTGTTGTACATAGGGTCGCTATGAGTCGCAAACGACTTGATGGCACATAACAACAACAACAACTTTCTACTCACTTCCTCATTTTCTATCCTTATTTTTCTTTATGGGCCTTCTTTTTATTTCTTATATTATTTACCAGGATTGTGCACTAAAGATTTGTTCCCCATCTCTTCATGGCTTTTATACTTCTCAGTACTTGCGATTCAATTCAGGTTCTACTTAGAAAGTCTTTCTAACCACCCAAAATAAAGAGAGCATTGTCTCCTAAAATACTTTCTCATTGTCTTCAATCTTATTTTATTCATGAAACTACTCTATATTCGATTTTGTGCATTTTTTTATTACTTACTTTTTATTCCTGAAGACCTTCTATGAGGTTGGCTGATTCAGTGACTGGGGTAATAGCGGTAGGTGTGTTGGAGACAGTGAGATTGGCACAGGATAGAGCAGAGTTTAGGGCTGTTGTACATAGGGTCGCTATGAGTTGCAGGTGACTCGATGGCACATAACAACAGCAACAACAACAACAACAATTAGTTTAATTATAACTTACATAGTTAGAGGTTTTCTTGACATTGCTGAGTCCTCAACTTCTTGAGAGGGCTCAACACATAGCAGACCTTCAGTAAATAATTGTTGACTGACTAACAGGCCTTGTTTGGAGCATTAAATATCACAGCCTGCATTTCGTACATGGCCTCCAGATACAGAGCAATGCCTATGAGGTACAATGGTGATCAAGCTCTGCTCATGATAGGCCAAGGATCACGAAGTTTTAAGATCCCCTCTTGCTTGAAAAAACCTTGGACAGATCATATAGCCCTAAATAAAACTTTAGTGTGAGAAATTATCATGTGTTCTTAAATATCACTTACAGTCTTCATTAAGTACATACATCCTTTTGGGATTTCAGTTTCCACAGCTGTAAAGTGGGTATAGTTCTCTCTCTCAGAATTATGGAGATCAAATATCAAAGTATATATTATTGTATTGGTTGTCTACTGTGTGCTGCCCTTTCCAATGAATTGAATAGTTCTCCTTGCAATTCAAGACCTAATGCACTCTGAAGGGGAGGGCATTAGATGGCCAGCAAATCTGGGACGTTCTACCTTGATCAAGGTATGATGAAGGTGGACATGAAAGAGGGTTTGATTGGAGGTGGTAATTTTTTTTTAATTTAGGTTGTTTATTTTTCATTTCAATGAACATCTACAGAGATTTTGGGATTCCATTCATTCATTGTTGCACCATTCTC
>NW_006399863.1:11102552-11136726 GCF_000299155.1 Elephantulus edwardii
GATAACAATAATGCCCTAAAATATAATACTTTTAGACTATTCTCTCCCCCATAGACTTCAATGCCGTAAACATATTTCATCCAGTTTTTCTCAGTTGGAGGTGGTAATTTTAGACTCCATCAACAAAAAGCTCATGTGTGTTAGAATTTAATAGCAAAAAGTAGAAGTGACCACTTGGCATTCTAGAAGAGGATAAATATTTAGAGCTTTGACTAAATAAAAAAAATGTTGCATCTATTTTTTAGTAAAAAAAAAAACCAAAAAACTGGCAAAACAACTATGAGATATCATCTTCCCCCAGTCAGAATAGAAAAATTTAACAGAACAGCAAACAACAAATGTCAGCAAGTTTGTGGAGAAACTGGAACCCTTGTAAACTTTTGGTGGGAGTGTAACATGGTGCAACCGCTATGGAAAGCTGAATGGAACTTTCTCAAAAAGTTGCAAATACAATTTGACCCAGAAATTCCACTACTGGGAATATACCCTAAAGAAACCATAACCTCCACCCAAGCAGATATATGCACACCCATGTTTATTGCAGCTTTGTTCATAATAGCAAAGAGTTGGAAACAACGCAAGTGCCCATCAAGAAGTGAATGAATAGAGAAACTGTGGTGTAGTCACACAATGGAATATTACACTGCTTTGTAAAACAAGGGCCTCATGAAATACTATGCAAATTGGGGGATCCTGGAGGACATTATGCTGAGTGAAATAGCTCAGCCAAAAAAGACAAATACTGCATAGTTCCATTGTTGTAAAATGGGACTGATTTTGGGCTTGAGAGGAGAATGAGAACAATGGGATAAATTATGTATAGTGCATTGAATCATATGAGGGAGAGAACTGTTTAAAAGGGATTATTATCATGACAGGAGTCCAGAATGAAGGCTGCATAGTGGAGTGGACTTGGGGCTAGGGTTTGTATAACAATGAAATAACTTTTCTTTTACTTCTCAAAGAGAAGAATGAACTGTGGGGGGAGGGGTGGGCAGGGAGAAAAGTTCAACAATGAATATATGGAAATCCAGTCTCTATAACTTCATTAAAATTAATAATTTAAAAAAAGAAAAAATTATTTAAAAAATAGAGTTCTATTGCTGATGTTGCTATCACTATTATAAATGATACATATTCTGCTGTGATGGAATTGAGGATTTCCATGCTATCTATCAGGAGGGAGAAGATAATCTACATTTCAAATTTACTATGTGAGTAATGGAAAGTATCCTGGCATTCCAATCATATCTACTTTTCGGTTAACTTTTTAAAACGTTCTTTCTTTGCATACATATGACATGGGCCCAGAAGCGGAATTTTATGTTTTTCTGTTCTTATGATGAATGGACCCATTTTTATCCTAACCAATATTTGGTTTTATGTAAGAATAAGGTCACAGTGGTTACACTGAAAGTCATGTCACATCTAAACTGTGGAAAATGCTCATTTGGCAAACCAACCAGGAATTCCTCAGAACTAATAACTAAATTTTAATTACTGGTCTGGGACATTGTCCCTCAAGAATCTAAAATCATTCTAAAGTCCTAAAATGAGAACTCTGGTATTATTTAGAGACTTTAATCTACATGAATTTATTTTCTTCTTTTAAGCAATGAAATAAGTTATACTTTTGTCGATGAACGTACTATCTACTTAGCCTTTTGCGGCCTTTTATTTGTATGCATATATGAAGAGGAGAGGGGTGAAGCCGGTTATTTGCAGCTATTGCTTACAGCTTTACGGTACGTGTCTTTGCTGTGCCTGATTCCAAGTTAATGTGCTGAATATAGAAAATTAATAATAAAACCACAAAATGAGTCTTTATTAACTAAATGACACTTTTGACTTAAGCAGTCTAGAGCACAAATATGATTTACTCAATTATTGAACTTTGAAAGACATAAACTCTTTCTTTGACCTTCAATATGCTCCTGTGTAAAATGGATATAAACAAAGTTCAAAGTTGTTGTGAAGATGTAACTTACTGAGTACAAATGACCTGGTTAAATATTTATCCTGCAATGAATATATCTCTTTTTTTGGGAATGGAAGGAGTCTTTTGTTTCTTGGTCACTGAGAAAGCTAGTGTTAGTTAGCCTCTTAGCCTCTACTTACCTGTATTTGCTAACATTAGCTGTGGTACTTCCCAGCATGACAGTTCTTGTCTCAGGATGTGAGTTAGAGGAGACTACTAGTATTCTCCTTCTTTTCCATCGATTACCAAAATAAATTCCCAAGAATTTGTTCTAGAAGATTTGTATAATACATTTACCCCAAATTGTAAATTCTAGCACACAGTGTAATTTGTAAGCACTATAGTGGTCCTTTTATTCTAACAACTGTATTTCCTTTTTCTGGCCATAGCTTTCAGAACTCACTGATAGAAGCCATTGTTGTTGTTATGTGCCTTTGAGTGGACTCTGATGCCTAGTGACTTTGTACAACACAGTAAAATTCTTTTCTGATCCTGTGCCATAGACCCATTGGAAGTTGTTGTCGTCCTGCATGATAGCCTTGCTTAAGGTTCTATTTATGTGGTTATGTCTATTCCTTTTAGCTTTCAAACTTCTTGGTCCTTAAAATTTCATTTTTAATAATAAATTCCATTTATTGATGATAAAAAAGAAATTATGAGTGTGAATAGGATTTAGGTGCCTCTACAAAATATATCAAATAGCAATATGTTTGTGTCTGATAGTCTTTATTTCATTAGAGAAAAAGAATATTTCTTGCAAATTGCATAAAGCTGGTGTCTATATAATATTAGCCATAATTTTTCACTAAATTTCAAACACTATCTAATGTTTTTAGATGGGTCTTCTAATACAGTCATCAGAAATAACCCTAATAATTATATATACCCAAAAGCTGTGGCTTAAAATGTTCAGAAAGGTATCCACGTGACTCAGCAGGGAAAGAATGGAGTCAGAGTTTACATTCAGGTTTTTCTGGTCCAGAGCTTCACCACTGTAATATCCCACTTTATAAAATTGTCCCAGTGAATGACCTGTTACTGAAGACCAGAAATATCATCACTGTTTTCCATCAAATCTAAAATCGATGCACATGTAATGGATTGATTATAGCAAGAAAAGTTCATTTCTAAAAATTGTTTAAATGATGAAAGTTGAGTAGAAAGCTTTAAGGAGAGTACTGGAAATTAAAAAGGAACATTAGCCTTTTCCTATTTGATACATAGTTCCATGTTTCCCTTCTTGTCCTGAGATGAGGAGAGATGAGTCAATTGCATAACACATTAAACTAAGCCCTTAAGATACTGTGTCTGTATGAAGCCTAAATAACTTGAGCTGAGTGAAAAATAAAACCACTTGAGCCCAGTGTTAAATAAAAAAAAAAAAATAAAAAAAAAACAAACCAAAAAAAGAAATTCTTTTTTGAGCATTAAGTTGGTGAGGGAAAAAACCTACTAGGGATTTTGAAGCAAGGATTCTGAGGCTCCGTCTAACATACTTTGGACATGTTGTGAGGAGAGACCAGTCCTTGGAGAAGAACATCATGCTTGGGAGGGTGGAGGGATGGCGCAGGAGAGGAAGACCCTCTATGAGGTGGATTGATTCAGTGACTGGGATAATCGGGATGGGAGTGTCAGAGACGGTGCGATTGGCACAGGACAGAGCGGAGTTTAGGGCTGCTGTACATAGGGTCGCTATGAGTCGCAAGCGACTTGACGGCACACAACAACAACATATACTTTGACTAAAATGATAGCTGCAGTTAAAGTATATGCTTAATCTGAACACATTCTTTAATAGACAAAAGTGGGAAATATGAAGAGTTAATTTTGTTTTTATCAATAATAAGTAATGTCTACCATAACACACTGTTGTTTTTTGTCTTGTCAAGTCAATTCTGATTGATAGCAGCCCTATAGGATAGGAATAGATCTGCCCAATAGTGCTTCCCAGCTACAGCCTTTAAAGGGAGAAGATCATCACCAAGTCCTCCTTTTACATCTAGAACTACTGGTGGGTTTAAAAGGCCTGTTTTACAATTAACAATTAAAGCTTAACTATTGCCTCTTTGAAAATCTTTTACTATGCACCAAAAATAAAGCAAACAAACAAACAAAAAATCCCACACAAATAAGATGGTGATATCCCTAGAAATCTGGTCAGCTGAGGAGATATTCAAATAAACTTGTTTTTATTCTTACACACATTTGTATATAGATGTGAAAATAAAGTTTGTTCAAAGGACAGAAATAGGTGAGCAGAGAAAAGTCTGATGGACTCTGGGAAAATAATTAGGGAGATTGTCAATAACATACTATTTGTGTTCAGGATGTAAAACACCGAAAAGGAGTTTGCAAGCAGGTCATCTAAAAGTACCAGCTTTTTCCTTGTGAGAGAAGATGGCAAAATTGTAGTTATTGTGATGCTTGCTTGCTTGCTTGCTTGAGATGTTTGCATTACATTTACACGATCACAACACATCCAGGGTTTTGCAACCAGTTCTTTCATTTGAAAAAAATGTGCTTTATACTGGGATGTTAAATTTATGGGTTGAAGAAAAACAAACTTTCCCCAAAGGTATGTTTTTCTCTTACTTTTGCCCTTTTTAAGGAGCTACAACTCTCTATCTTCTGGTAGAAAACCTACTGGAAACATATTGGAAACATACTGAAATCCCCCCAAAAAATGTACAACTGAATGGGTGCTCACTGGCTCTCAGCAGTTATGGTCATAAAGTTACTGAAATACCCCTTTAAAGTGGTGATGACTCAGTAACTAACTGCCTTTTACTAAATCTTCAATACAGAAACTAAGTTTGAAAGCTAACTTAAAATACTTTTTGTGTACTCTCATGTGTGCCAAATTTTATATATATATGTACATACATGCATGCAGATGGAGTTGAGATATAATTTCTGGCACAATCTTATTACTTTATAGAAATGGTATATGCATGTATGTTGTGGATCTCTCCCTCTCTCTCTCCTTCTCATCTCTATCATCTATCTCTATCTCTGTCTCTCTATCATCTCTCTCTCTCTCTCTCTATCTATCTCATCATCTCTTTCTCCCCCCCCCCAATATTTCTGTAAGTGGCCATAAAAAAGTCAATATATTGAAGCCTTGGTCTGTCTGCTATTCAACATAACAGTAATTTCTGTTCCTTTCACTTAGTGCGGTTCCAATGAAGATCAAACCTCAAGGTGATAATGGTTAGTGTGTATTCAGCCCTAAGACGTGCCTGTACTTCTGTTTTATGTGCTTAATATGTATCATTTCATTTAACTTGTTCATTAACTTGCCGCATACATAAACCCTGCTGTTGTGTCTGTTTTCTAGAGAAAGAAACCAGCAATGTGATTAAAGGTGACTCTAAGAGACAGCAAATCCTCTCAGCTGCTAATCAGGAGGGCCAATCTTTAGATGCCAGGTGCTCTGAAATTCCCTTACGATGGTTTTCTGAAAATGTATCATCAAGTTGTCGATTTAGACACTGACATATGTTGTCATTATAATCAAGCCTAAAAAAAACACAAAACCCAAACAAACCACCAAAGTGTTTCTTATTTACAGAGATTTCTGAACTGCTCTTTGGAAAACCTGAATGAAGACTTTGTAACTCTCCTGCTCTGCTTGGATAAAAACAAAGCTGTCATTTCAAGTTTCTCTCCTCTTTCCAGGTCCCCTTTAATTGTAACTCTGGATTTCATATTTTCAAATGATTTTATCTACCAGTGCATAGATTTTTTTTTAATTTGAGAAGTTCAGATTTAAATCAAAACATAAAGAAAACTTTCTAAAACATATTGTACACTAATTCATAGCTCTTGAATCACAACTTCTTGTTTCTTTTTTGTTACCAATTTTCTTTGATGTTTTTCAGTGTATAACTTCACATATTGTACATACTACATTGATAAGAAATAGGCTGAAAGGCATATAGATAAAAAGAATAAAAAAAGAGAATTAATGGCTAAGTTGATGAAAGAAGAAATTATTCTTGCTATTATATGTGTGTCTGGCTCTACTATTTCATTGGCCTTTGTGTTTCAAGGTGGCAGCTAAGGGCTGGAAGTGAATTAAATAAACAATATTACATGTAAAGTAAGAGCAAGCAAATACAGCATAAAGGCTAAGGAACTTTCAGTGAATAGACAAATAATTTCAAATTTTCTGTGTCCTTTTTATTAATAATATTCCTCTGAGATTAGCAAATTTTAAAAAGTGATTTACGGCCAAATAATTTTATGGTTATTATATACTATTAGAATTACTATAGTATTTATAGATTCCTTTCTTATGTGTAAACATTGCTACGTTTTTGTTGTTAGGTGTCGTGGAGTCATAGACAACTTATAATGACCCTATGAACGAAAGGCCTGAGCCCTGTTCATAGAGTTTCCGGAGGCCAATCATTTTGGAAGTGGTTGCCACTCCTGCTTCCAGATCATTGCTATAAACACTTTTTATTGTTTAACTTAATCATAGAAAAAACTCCCACAAAATTAGTTCTGTCCTTATTCTAATGTCATGCTTAAAGATACCATCCTAGGTCTCACAGTTTGAAAAGATAATACTAGGACAACATGTAAGCACTGTGGTTTATGGCTGGGTTTGATGTGCATTTGCATACCTTCTGATCTTTAGATAACTTAAGTACAATAAAGTTACATAAGGATGGTGCAGACACGACACTGGCTGATGTTTCTGCCTTTCCTTATCGACTCCTGGGGTAGCACCTATGGCAACACTCTTCACCTCTCTGGGTTTTGATCAAATCTAGACTCGAGTGTTTCTGATTTGGGAAGGCTGTTCGAGCAGCTTGAAGAAGGGATAAGGTTGAAAAATAGCATGAACAGTCAAAAGAACATTTCATTTCTAAACGGCAATAATATCTGCTTAACTCTAATCAGTACTTGGTTTGGATTTTCTCCATCTCATGTATAACGTGTGGATTCTAAAGGCAGGAGAAAAACATTATATTTGGAGTGAAACTCAGGTACTCGACATATACTACCCGATCAAGAATTCTTGCTTTGTTCAGAGTGTTTTCAGATTACAGCTCTTTGACCTACTGGACATTTGATTTCTTCTTCATCTGATGATATTTTAAGAAGAAGATACCATCTCCTCTGAATATAACTATGATGGAAACAAACTTCACTGTGACAGAATTTGTGTTCTTGGGGCTTTCCTCTCAGCCGACAACACAGCTCATTCTTTTTATTATGTTTTTATTCTTCTACTTATTAACGGTGACAGGGAATATTGTCATCATCACAATTATCAAGCTAGAACCTCGTCTCCAAACCCCCATGTACTATTTCCTCACCAATTTATCCTTTCTGGACATCTGCTATACATCCACCAATGTTCCCCAAATGCTGTCCAACATGGTGGGGAAGAAGAAGACCATCTCATTCTATGGCTGTGCCACTCAGATGTACTTCTCCCTCTCCTTTGGAATGATTGAATGCGTTCTGCTGGGTGTCATGGCTTATGATAGATATGTCGCCATCTGCCATCCTCTTCATTATACTGTAATTATGGACCGAAGCACCTGTGTCCAACTGGCAGCCATTTCTTGGTTCAGCAGCTTTCTGAGCTCCATGGTCATCAACGTCCTCACCTTGAGTTTGCCCTACTGCGGGCCCAATATTCTGAACCACTTCTTCTGTGAGGTGCCTTCCGTCCTGAGGTTGGCTTGCACTGACACCTCACTTACTGAGTTGGTTGTTTTTGTCTTCAGTATCATCATTGTCTTCATTCCTTTCCTCCTCATTGTTGTTTCCTATATCAGAATCCTTCACTCCGTCCTCAAGATGAGGTCGTCCTCTGGGAGGCACAAGGCCTTGTCCACGTGTGCCTCTCACTTGACAGTGGTGGCCTTGTTCTATGGAACTGCCATCTTCATGTATATGAGACCTCAGTCCAAGTCCTCCCGGGCAGGGGGAAAGATCATAGCAGTGTTTTATACTGTGATCACACCGATGCTCAATCCGTTGATTTACAGCCTGAGGAATCAAGATGTAAAAGAAGCCTTCAGGAAAGTTATAGCAAAACAGAGGACTTGAAAGTTGCCAGTGGGAGGCAAAGATTAACAGCTAACCTAAGGTCACTGAATTCTGACTTTGCAGTGACCTAATAAAAGAGAGCTAGAATGAAAGCTCATCCAGATAAACGTGTTTCTTTGAAGGGCAGCACAGAAGGGTGAATGTTTTCTTACTAATTGAGCACATTTAATTCTCTACCTTCATACTCTGTTGTAAGCTGTTGGACTCAAGAAAGGGGCCGGAATGTGAGAAAGCTTAAAGGCAGCTTTATTAAGGGAGCTTCTGGGCAAGATTCCTTGGTCAGGAAAGAAAGGCCAAGGAAGTTGCACCCAAGATGTATTTGGGCATGTTTTTTATAACAGGGTCTTGAAGAAGGGTAAGGACATTCCACTGTAGTTAGTCGTTGGTCATGCCAGTTGGGTGAGGTGAATCTGTTCATTCTTCTTGTTGCCGTGCTGCAATTTCTAGTTTCCTATGCTAACAGACCACAGTCTTCAGTTGACCAATCACAAACTGAAGAAAGTGACACGTCACCACAAGGCACCAAAGGACAAGAAAAATTCATCATTCCCCCCAATCTGGTCTCAGTTTCTGCCCAACAATTGCCTGAAACTAATTGACTAAAATGATATTAATTATCTTGAGTAAAATTATGTATTTCACTTTTATTGGAGAACCTATGCCACTTTGGCATAGAAAATCAGACTTCATTTCCAAAGTAGGTACAGAACTTTCAATAAAATTATTTTAAAAATAACATTTCACATCTATCTTGGTTTTGTTTCGGAGGAATAGGACATGATGCTGGCTTTGTGGTTAACCTTGAGGTTGACTATTCCAAGACACTTTGCAATGAGCACCGATAATACTGTATCGTTACATTTCACTTAAGCTGTGTTTTCCACAGATCTTTTCACAAACGTTTTGTATTCTATTTGATGAGAGACTCCAGGGCTTCTCTGGTTACCTGCTTCTGTAATAGACCAATAAAAGTGATCTTGTTTATTGGCGGTCTTGTGATTGTATTGAAAAAGGATAAACATAATTTTATCCTATGTTAATTAATTGGTTAATTCATTCATTCACTATGTGCCTGAAAAACTTCAACACGAACCCAAAGGTGGACAGCTTCTCCACCAGCTGCTTCTCAGGAGAAAGATGAACAATTTCCTCCTGTGTAATTTAAAGCTTCTGAAACACCTTGAAAGGTCAGCTCTGAATTGTTTCTGACTTGACCTCAAACAACAGCATAACATGTAATATATTTTTCTAAAAAATGAGATTTTCTTTCCTCAGAAATGTACTTTATATCTCTCTCTCATAGATAGATAGATAGATAGATAGATAGATAGATAGATGATAGATAGATATAGTTGTTATGTGCTGTCAAGTCACCTGCAACTCATAGTGACTCTATCTACAACAACCTTAAACCTTGCTCTATCCTGTGCCAATCTTGTTGTCTCTGCTACACCTACCTCCATTACTCCAGCCACTGAATTGATCCATCTCATTGAGGATCTTCCTCTCTTGCACTATCTCTCTACCTTTCTAAGAGTTCTTTGTCTGAACAAGGGCTATCAAAACTAGGGCAGTACAAAGGCATGCACAATTAAGAAATTATGCAACTCTGCTAAAATAGGTAAAATAAGTATCACTTCTGTAGAATTAGTTTGAAAAGTAAGACACATTTCATTAGTAAAACTTTTGAATTCATGATATAATGTTTTTGTTATTATGAACCATTGCGTAAGAGTGGGTTTATAGCTGAGCCTCCAGCAGGTTTTCAGAGGCAATTAATCAAATGAAAGATTTACCAAGTTTCTCCCATAAAGCAATTTGTGGATTTGAATCATGTGCCTTTTGGGTTGGCAGCACAACTTTTTACCAATAAGCCAATATTTGTGTGTGTATTTTCCCTGATATAGACACCATACTTTCTTTACTCTGTGACTAGGGTTAGAAACATAGCTAGAAAAATTTCCCCTAATTCATTTAAAAAATAACATTTCAAGTTGTCTCAAAATATAAAAAAATAAATATTTTTATATAAGTTAGAAATAGAAGTTATATAACTTATAAGTTAAATAACTTATAACTTGGATATAAGTTAGAAATGCATCAGCAAAATAGTTCTGAAAAAGATACGCACAACACTTTAAGGTGTGTTTCTTGATCCATCACATCAGCTCTGGTGATGTCAGGTAACATCAGCTCTATGTAAAATAGAACCTTGCTTGATTCTATACCATCCTCACAGGCTCTGCCCAATAATGTGCTGCAATTTCTGTGCCTTTCTCTTTCTCTGAGGTTATTCCTCCTCTTCATGTCTCCTACACTTTTCCAAGTATGTTACAATTTTCTGAGTACTGATACCTCCTGGTAACATGTGAAGTGTTACTAGTCTGCAGATCTGTTCTCCTTGCCTTTCCCTGAATAGCCACAGAAATTATCAAACCACAGGAAGCAGGAGCTGTAACTCTGTTTCTGTTAGGGCTGAAACTATTCCACTTCCCTTTCCCAGGAATAACTATCTATGAACCGTTATCTTGTAACCAGCAGATGTGCCTACAGCCCCTCTCCCAGGTTCCGTCAATATACTACTCTAAGTAGCTGCTGGTCTCTACTTTAGAGTCAGCTTGGCAATTTCTCCTCAATAAACTTTCTTTCTAGGCTTGAACTGAGTTCTGTCCTTTCCAAAGCAACCTGACAAAGTGTGGCAGTCTTACCACAGTCTTACTAAATCTCTCCAAGGAACATTCTGGCTGCACTTCTTCCCAGATAGATATAGGTCTTTGGTGTGTCTATTGCTCTTCACCAACACCAAAATTCAAAGATATCAATTATTTTTTCAGTTTTCTTTTTTCATTGCCCAACTTTCCTACGCATGTAAAGGGATCAAAAATATCATTGAAGGTATATATAAATGCAAAGTTAATTTTTTACTCAAGAAAAAATATTCACAAAATTATAAAACATATAGAAAAATTGCTGCAAGTGATTTTTTAAACTGTCACTTAAAAAATTCTTGACCTAATTGATTCATGCTTTATTAATATATTTTTGGCGGAATATATTTCTATAATAAATTATGTTTTCTCATTTCCCCATGCCCAGTACTATCACATTTTAATTTTTTTACTAGTTTATTTACAAAATTCTAGTACAAATTTGAACAAATTCTTTCAATTTCCCTCACCCCCATCAAACTGTACAATCCAATGATTAATCTCCATTTATAAAAACATTTAGAGTAAGAAGAATAAAATAATTTTCTGTCAATTTGAAAGAAGTCATTAATTTTCTATGAACTTCATATTATTTTTGTTGGGTGTAGTTGAGTTGCTCTGACTCATAGCAACACTATATATGACAGAGCCAAATAGTGCTTAAAACTGCATCTTGCTCTTAATCTCTTTTATTCTTCAACTCATTTTCCTAGTTACTGTGTCTATCTATCCCATAGTGGGTATCCTTCTTTTTCATTAATTTTCCATTTTTCAAGGAGTGATTCCCTATTGCAGGAACAACTCCTTCTTAATAACAGGAAAAAAGTGTGTGAGATGAAGTCTGGCTATCCTTGCTTCCGAAGAGTGCTTTGACTGAACGTTTTCTAAGACAGATTTCTTTGTTCTTTTTTACAATCCATAGTGTATTTACATTATTCCACAATATCATAATTCAAAAGTATCTTAGTTCATTTATGTACCAAATGCGGTGTTTTTTACATTATCTCTTAGAATAAGACAATGAATGAATCTCTCAAGAAATAGTTTCACAGTTGAATCTAATGGTGAAAAGGAATAAAGTAAAATAATATCAGAAAAGTGGTTTAAGGAAGAGGACTCAAAACGCCAAGCAAAGATTGACAATTTCATAGCTCATGTGTCAGAGAAGAGTTAGAAACAGTTGAACATACTAGAAAAACATTGTGGTGATAGTGCTGCCAAGTTTATTCTAACTCAGTAGTGACTCTGTTTGCCAGAGTGAAATATCTCTGTTGACTTCTCTAGGAATCTGTGCAAAGTATCAAGCAACATCACTAATAATATCATGTGTAAGTAAAATTTTGCTGAAGATTTCTAAAAATAAAACCCAACAAAAACCCAACAAACTTACCGGTACATCAACAGAGAACTGCTAGAAAGTCAAACTGGATTTAGAAGAGGTCATGACAACAGATGATCATCACTGATGATGTTAGATGGATCCTCGCTGAAAGAAGAGTGTCGGAAAGATGTCTATTTTATTGGCTATGCAAAAACATTTGACTTGATATGTGAAAGGTGCAGATGCAATAAGAAAGTGGTTGATTCTCATCTTTACTTTCTTCATCAAGGAGAATTGTTCTTATCAGTGACCTCCATTGTTGTTGTTGTTGTTATGTGCCATCGAGTTGTTTGCGACTCATAGGGACCCTATGTACAAGAGCCCTAAATGCCGTTCTATCCTATGCCAACCTTGCCGTCTCAAACACATTCATTCCCACCATTCCACTCACAGAATTGATCCATCTCATTGAGGGTCTTCCTCTTCTGCACTGTCCCTCCACTTTCCCAAATATGATGTGCCTCTTCAAGGACCAGTCCCTCCTTGCAACATGCCCAAAGTATGTCAAGCAAAGCTTCAGAATCCTTGACTCTAAGGAGCAATCCGGCTTCACCCTCTCCAGGACAAACTTGTTTGTTCTCCTAGCAGTCCATGGTATATTCAACACTCTTCTCCAGCACCACAACTCAAAGGCATCAATTCTCTTTCTATCATCCCTAGTCACTGTCCAACTCTCCAATGCATAGCATGTAATTGCAAAGACTGTAGCCTGGATCAGGCACACCTTAGTCTCCAGCCTGACGTCGTTGCATTTCAGTACTCTTGAGAGGTCCCTCACAGCTGGCTTTCTCAATGCAATTCGTCTCCCGATTCCTGATTGCTGTTACCAAGAGTGTTGACTGTGGAGCCAAGTAAACTAAAACTGTTAACTATCTCAATCTCTTCACCACCCATACTGATGCTGCCAATTGGCCCAGTGGTGAGAATCTTTGTTTTCTTGATACTGAGCTTCTTCCCATATTGAAGACAGCATTCCTTGACCTTCTGCAGCAAGTGCTTCAGGTCCTCCTCAGTTTCAGTGAGCAGGGTTGTGTCATTTGCATAACACAGGTTGTTGACGATTCTTCCACCAATCCTGATGCCACATTCCTTCTTGTACAGCCCAGCGTCTCTGATGATCTCTTCTGCATACAGATTGAAAAAGTGTGGAAACAAAATATATCCCTGACAGAACGAACCCTTTCTTGAGTTTGAACCATCCAGTGTCTCTGCTCTATTCTGATGACTGCCTGTTGGTCCAAGTATAGGTTTTGCATTAGCACAATCAAATGTTCTGGGATTCTCATTCTCAGAGTCAGCCACAGCTTGTTGTCATCCACACAAAGTCAAAAGCCTTTGCATAGTCAATGAAGCACAGATAGACATTCTTCTGGTATTCTCTGCTTTCTTCCAAGATCCATCTTACATGAGCTACAATATCCCTAGTACCATAGCACCATACAAATATTTACATGGTCAGATATAACACCCCATGTGTTCCTGGACCTGTTTCTACCAATCACTGGGTTCAATGTTCATTACAAATTGACTCAAAGATTTTACTCACAATTCTTGGGTTTATTAGAGAAATATATTGGGGAATGGGGGAGGCAAAGAATATTACACAATGCCAGTCCAGGTTTAGTCCAGACGTCTCAAGTCAGATTAACAAAGTATAATTCAACAATTAGTGTAAATCTTCAACAGCATAAATGCTGTAAGGCTCTATTTTTCCCAATCATCCAATAAACTTTATCTCAGAACAATTAAAGCCAACTTTTCCTTAAGCAATCCAGTAAGCAAAACGTTTAATTCTGTCCTTTCCCCCCATAGTTCCTCTGATTGCACTTTGCCACAATCTCTTCACATTCTCTCTATCACCATCACCACTGTTTCTCACAGTGTGAAAAAAGTTCTGTTATTTTGATCCCATAGTTGTTGATGATTTGCAAGACCACATGTCCACAGTTAAAAGGTGGCTAGAGACCATGACTTTCCATTGGAGGCTAACACAATGGCTAGAAAAGCCAAGGCTTCTGACACCTTAGGATCATGACAAATGGCTATCATTGAAAAGAATGGGAATATCATAATACTTAATTATGCTCATGTGTAACCTATACTTAGGCAAAGAGGCTCTTGTCTGAAACAGAGCAAGGGAACACTACATAGGTCAAAATTAAGAAAAGTATACAGTAGGTCTGTATCCTTTCTTCATTATCTATTCAATCTGTATGCTGAGCAAATCATTAACGACATTATGCTTTCTGAAGAATGTGGAATCAAGATTGGAGGAAGACTCATCAACAACCTGTGTTGTGAAGGTGACACAACCTTGGTTGATTAAAGTGAAGAGGAATTTAAATGCTTACTGCAGAAGATCAAAGACTACAGCTTTCAATGTAGATTATATATATTAATATTAAGAAGACAAAAAGACTGGGCCAATAGATAACACTCATATATGGAGAAAAGATTGAAGTTATCAACAATTTCATCTTATTTTAATCCATACAAACATAATTGATACCGGCAATCAAGAAATCAAGACATGCTACTTTCAGAATACTTGTGGTCAAGGACCTCTTGAAGGTGTTAAGGTGAAATTATATCGATTTAAAAACAAACGTGCACCTGATTCAAGCCATAATTTTTTTTTCAGTTACTTACTATGTACCTGGAAGTTGGATGATTACTAAAGATGACTAAAGAATTGATGCCTTTGAATTTTGGACTGCCAAAGAACAAACACATAAATCCTAGTGAAGGGACAGCCAGGGTCCTCCTTGTAGGCAAGGCTAATAAACCCTCATCTCATATATTTGGGCATATTGTTTGGAGAAGCCTGTCCTTGGAAAAGGACATCATTCTTGGAAGGCGGAGGGTCACTTAAAGAGAGGAAGACCATCAATGAGATGGATTGACACAGTGACTGTAGCAATGGGTTCTAGAATATCAGAGATGATGAAGGCACCCAATAGGGCAGGGTTCAGATTCATTGTTTAAAGGGTTTCTGTGAGTTGTCATCAACACTTTGGCACCTAAAAACAATATAACCTATATGGAAGCAGACAATTAGTCTTTCTTCCAGAGTCATTGGGTAGGTTTTTGAACTTACTTTTGATTAGAGCCTTTGTGTAACCACGTGCCCCTCAGGTTCCTTTAAGAATTTTTAAGCAAATATCCCCAAACCCATTGTTTCAGTCTCCTTCGACTTTAGGAATGCCAATGGCCTAGTGGAAAGAGTTGCACTATCAATCCAAAAGCATGTGGTTGGGATTCTTTAGCTGCTTTGTGAGAGAAAGATAAGTTATCTACTCCCTTGTAATGTGCGGCTTCTAAAAGTCCACAGGAAGGTCAACCATGAGTCAGTTCCAAAATGACTACATAGAACAACTTTGATTCATAATATCCTTTCAAATTCAAGTAATTGGAGTGACCCTTTTTTGGGGTTTTGAGGCTGTACATAATAATAGGAAGAGACTCCTCACCTTTTTTTTTTTTTTTTTTTAATGAGACCCTGGTGAATTCGAACCAGTGGTCTTTGGTTCAGCATGGAAATTTGCTAGGGCTCTAATGATTTCCTTAATAGTCTCTAAAGCAGAGATCAAAGTCAAAGGCTTCCCTTTTAATTCCTTCCTTAAGAGAAAATTTGCCATTGTGTTAAATATAAAGCTTTTATTGAAGTCTTCCTTAAGTATAACATCCAGTTCCACTAACTCTGGTACAGGCATCCATTGGTTGATAGGTTGATGGATGTATGACAAGATTTCAAGAGGAGAGAAGTAACTGCTCTACAATTTACATAGTACAACTCCCTAATCCTTATGGCAGAATTCTTTTTTTAATTATTATTCATTTTAATGAAAATTTACAGAGATTCTGGATTTCTGTTCATTCATTGTTGCACTTTTCTCCCAGAATTCTTACATGTTCTTAGATTGTCAGCAGAAAAATCATTGATCTACATTCCAGCTTTGTTTCTAAATCTTCCTTGTGACCACCTAGTTGGCAGCATGTACTAAGACTTTATATAATTAAGAAATGAATGTTCAAGAGTTTTCAAACTGAAGGTTTTTTTATCATTTATTTGTACAAGTTAATAGAACAGATAAGGTATAATTATCTTCTTTTTGTAAATGAACATATTTAAGAACAGTTATTAAAGAACTTATTTGAAATAATTACTGAGTCTGAAGCTAAAATAGAAATGACCTAACTTTAATCTTATTTCTCTTGCAAATATTTATTGATAATGAAGTCAATGTTGATATGCACACTTCAACAACCAAGTAGAACAACAAGATAAAGGTAAATAATCCAATAGAAAAATGGGCACAGGATATGAACAGGCACTTCACCGAAGACGACATTCAGATGGCTAACAAACACATGAAGAAATGCTCAAAATCCCTAGCCCTAAGAGAGATGCAAATTAAAACAACTATGAGATATTTCACCCCAGTCAAAATAGCAAAATTTAACAGAACAGCAAGCAACAAATGCTGGCGAGGTTGTGGAGAAACTGGAACCCTGATTCACTGTTGGTGGGAGTGTAAAATGGTGCAACCCCTGTGGAAAGCAGTATGGCGCTTTCTCAAAAAGTTGCAAATAGAGATACCATTTGACCCAGCAATTCCACTACTGGGAATATACCCTGAAGAGACCATAGCTGACATCCAAGCAGATATATGCACATCCATGTTTGTTGCAGCTTTGTTCACAATAGCAAGGAGTTGGAAACAACCTAAGTGCCCATCAACAAACGAATGGCTAGAGAAGCTGTGGTATATTCGCACAATGGAATACTATGCTGCATTAAAAAACAAGGAACTCATGCAATATTATTCAAAATGGTTGACTCTGGAGAACATTATGCTGAGTGAAATATCCCAGTCACAAAAGGACAAATATTACATGATGCCACTGTTGTAGAATGGGACTGTCCTTGGGGTTGGGGAGAGACTGAGTAAGATGGGTTCAATAATGTATACTGCACTGAAACAGAGGAGGGAGAGAACTGTTTAAAAGAGAGATATAACTGGGTATTTCTGTCATCACAGGAGACTAGAGCGAGGGCTACATGGTGGAGGGGACCTGGAGGAGGGTTTGTAAAACAATGAAAGAATCTTTTCTTTTACTTTTCCATAATTTTTGGACTCATGTACTTATAACTTGTTAGTCAAATTTGTGTCTTCTAGGTTGCAACACCCCCATGATGCATCTTCAAGGATATGCACATGTACAGCCAAGCACAATCAATAAGAGTGCATCTAAATTCCAAAATCAATCTCCATAATAGTCTATGTGTTTCCTACTGCCAAAGGGGCCCTTTAGAGTAGTGAGAGAAGATCTTCACCCTGAAACCCACAGCGTCCCTTTTCAGCAGGAAGTAGCTAAGGGAATACACCATCCCCTTTTCCTTATGACTCAGGGTGAAGTCTCTCTCAGGGAGGAGTGATAGGGAATGGCAAAGGACACACTGACAAAGAAGATTAATCAGAACTGGCTTTGACAAGCACTGTAGCATTTGGACAAGAACAAACTGGGAGGAGGGTAGAGAGAATAGTGCAACAATGAATGAGTGGAAGCCCAAAATCTCTGTAAATGTTTATGAAAATTAATAAAATATAATTTTAGAAAAAAAAAAAAAAAAAAAAAAAAAAAAAAAACAACCAAGTAGAAGGATGATTAAAAATTGGTTTATTTCATTGCATAATATTGACTGTATATCATTGCTTCATGTTGACTGTATAGTTATGAACAGTTGTTACTTAAGGACAAAGAGAAAGAACTAACATTTATTAAGAAGTTTTATGCAATAGGTACTTTGCAGAAGTTATAGACGGTCCTTTTAAAAAAATTAAAAGCTCAAGCTCAAGCTCACCATCTCATAGTTGACCCTTGAGTGAGTTTTCTGAGACTACATGAGATATTCTGCATGAGAGCAGAATATCTATCTTTCTCACTTGGAACCACTAGTGGTTTTGAACTTCCAGAGAAGTAAAGTCTTTGGGTTAGCAGCACAGGCCCCTTCAGACTACACTACCAGAGCTCCCTAAGATGATTATGATATATTTAATAAAAATGTCTTATATTTGTAATAGTTTGTGATATTTCTATTTTAGAATTGTACTGTTCTCCTTAAGTAATATCTCTATAACTTTAGGAATAATCCGTCCAAATAGACAGAGTAAGACTTTGCAAGAGGAAAAAGTAGACATTATTTTATAGATAAAGAAACATTTTGTAGATAAAGAAACTGAATAATCAAATAGTTTTTAAATCTGAGCTCATAAAACTAGCAGATCAGAATCTAGATAAAAACTCATTATGATACAGTCCAAAGCTTGAATGCTTTCCATTAATCACTGTGGGAAGACATTTTGAGCAGCTATTGTTGCTGCTGTTATGTGCTACAGAGTCAAAATTACTCGCAGTTCACCCTCCAGTAGATTTTTAATAGATCATTAGAGAAGAGGAGACTGTATATCTTTCTCCTGATGAGCAGGTGCTAGATTTGAACCACTGGGTTGGCAGTTCAAAGTCTTATGAACTGGGTCATCAGAGCTCCCTAGAGTTTATCATTTAATCTTGTTATTGATTGCTGTCAAGTCAAACACCATCATAGCAACTCTATGAACAAAAACATCTAATGCCTTTCCATAACTATAAAAATTTCTCCAAGTTCATAGAGTTTCCAGAGGCATGTGCTTTAGGAAGTGGATGCCACTCCTGCTTCCAAACCTATTTTAAAACTGGGAGCACCACTAAACACAGTCCACATTTGGAAACCATTGGGGTATTTGATACCACAATGGTACAAGGTTCAGCATCAACTTATCAAGTTTATGAATGTATATTTAGTGATGGTTTTTATCTTTAATATGAGGAAATATTTATCATCCATGGCTTTTGTAAGACCTTAATGAGATTTAAAGTGCTTTGATACATAGCAGTCAAAAGCAAAATGTAGTCCTCTAGAAACAAGGTCATTGGTTAGAAATATATAGTTTGGATTCAAAGATGGAACTTCTTTGCTCTAAGACAAATGGACTTTTCCCCTGATAATAACATATACTTGGTTTGTAATTATTGGTGAGGGAAATTCCATTTCATATTTTTTGTATAGCATACATGATTTATGTACTGATTTTGGAGAGAGAGAAAAAAAGACAAAACTCAAGGCTTTCTTTTTGCACTGATTCTGGATGACACTCTCTATCTCCCCATTAGTCATAGTCTACTCTTTATGCATACTATGAGACTGAAGGCTTTTGAAATTCATCATATGATTGGGAATTTTATTTTGAAAGAGGCCAGTTACAAAGCTTGACAAACTCTGGTTCTTTTATACCCAAGACTCTGATAACTTTCATGATGATTGGGGATATCTACATTTTTTTTTTAAATTTCTTTATTTTTCATTTCAATGAACATCTACAGAGATTTTGGAATTCCATTCATTCATTGTTGCACCCCTCTCCCCGCCCCTCCATCCCACCCCACCCCCATTTGCTCCTCTTCTTCAAATGCAAAAGAAAAACTCCCTCATTGGTACACAATCCCCCACACACATCCCCCAACCCCCAGATATAATCCACTCTGCAACCCTCATTCCATACTCTTACGATAAACATAATGCCCTAAAATATTCTCTCCCCCAAAGACTTCAATACCGTAAACATATTTCATCCAGTTTTTCTCAGTCTTACCCCCATCCCGATGCCAACCCCATTCTACAACAGTGACACCACACAGCATTTGTCCCTCTGTGACTGAAATACCCCACTCAGCATAATGTCCTCCAGGGTCACCCATTTTGAATAATATTGCGTGAGTTCCTTGTTTTTCAATGCAGCATAATATTCCATTGTGCGAATAGAAACTCGTGTGTTCCCTGATATGGACTTTAATGCACTGGAAGAAGAATAATGGAAAGAGTATTAATAGTAGGTATTTGAAAAATGCCACTCATTCATTGTTTTCAAGTGGGAACTGACTCATAGGTGACCTTCCAGCAGGCTTCCCAGGCTGTAAATCACATAGGAGGAGATAGTCTATCTTTCCCCAGAAGACTTGATGATGGATTCAAGCCTCAAGATAGCTTTGGCCTTTGACTTATCAGCACAACGCTCTATATTGACTAGGTCACCAGAGAAAATGATAGGATAATGCAGTCATAATATTTCTGAGAAATATTGACTGTTCTTTAGATCTCACTAATACCTGGTATTATTCTCATTTGTTTTAAAATTGAAGATGTATACGCTTAAGAATGTGCAAAGAAGAGTCATATTTTCTTCTCTTGTCAGTCACTGATATACCAGTGAAATGAGACTTTATCTTTGATAAGGATATGGGGATGAGAATGGGAAGCATGGAGAATCTTGGAACTCAAGAAAAACCCTGGAATTTAAAAGAGATACTAAAAAGAATGAGGACACAGGGGATTTTCATATAGAAGCAGGATGACTAATACTATAGACATTACAATCTTGCTAAAATAAACCAAATGATTGCACCAAACTGTATCTCTCTGAGAGTCAAAGAGACCTAAAAGCTCCATGAAGACTGGAAGAATGCAAATCTATGAAAATTTCAAAACTCTACTAAGTAGAGAAAACCATAGGAGTCCAGTGTTAATTAGATGAAAGCAATCATTTGACAAGGTAGACAAACTGTAGACAGGGATGAAGGTCTTTTCAAAGCTCACATACTAGGTTACAGCAAGGCCTGAATTTCTAGCTCTCTGTAGTTCATAATTCAGGAGAAATTAAAGTAACTAAAAACACAAAGTGAAGGGTCAGTTAAAATAGAGAAAGATTCTCAGTGAGACAGATTGACCCAGTGGCTACAACATGACCAAGCACAGCAGACACTGTGGATGGCACAGGACGGGAGAGAGCCAGAATTGCTGCGATCAGAGCTAACTAATGGCAGTGTAACGGCATTAATATAAAAGGCCAAAGAAACTGATTGACAAAATGTGTACCTTTTATTTACATCCTCTAAGATTTGGCACATACCTCTCATTCAATTTTTGCTGACTATTTGTGAATGGATAGACCCTGAATTGAGTTAATTCATTTAACACATGAGAATCATGTTCCATTTATACAACTAAATTTTATTTTACTTTTCCTAGTAGAGAATTTTTAATGTTTGGAAATTGCATTCCTCATCATTCTGGGGGAGGGGATCTATCCAGGGTGATTGATTAGTGATTCCTACTATCAAATGCTATTGCCACAGCCAATCACTATGTGAACAATTTTTAAGTAAAAACAAAGAAAGAAAAAAGAAAAACCTCCTAAAACCCACCAAAATAAGAAATAAAACTGTTATGTCTTGCTTGGCATGCCTTTTAAAATATTATCTTTTTATTATTATATTTTATTTTAATGAACATTTACAGAGATTTGGGGTTTTCATTCATTCATTGTTGCACTAGTTTCTCTACCCTCCTCCCCAGTTCGTTCTTCTTTTTTTCCCCCTTTGAAAGTCTGTTTTAATTGTCCAATTGCCACAGTGCTTGTCAAAGCCAGTTCTGATTAATCTCCTTTGTCAGTGTGTCCTTTGCCATTCCCTATCACTCCTCCCTGAGAGAGACTTCACCATGATTCATAAGGAAAAGGGGACAGCGTATTCTCTTAGCTACTTCCTGCTGGAAAGGGACGCTGTAGGTTTCAGGGTGAAGATCTTCTCTCACTACTCTAAAGGGCCCCTTTGGCAGTAGGAAACACATAGACTATTATGGAGATTGATTTTGGAATTTAGATGCACTCTTCTTGATTGTGCTTAGCCGTGCATGTTCATATCCTTGAAGATGTAACATGGAAGTGTTGCAGCCTAGAAGACACAAATTTAACTAACTTGTTAGTTAAAATATTAATTTATAATTATGTCAAACTGCAGAGTTAAAAGTTGCAAGAATCTGTTGAGAATTTAAGATTCACTCATGATTAAGTTAATTGAGTAGTATATTTTTTAGGTCCATACGTTTTCAAGCTATATGTGGAACAGATCATGTGGGAGGATGGACTTTATGAGGAGGAATGTGACATCAGGATTGGAGGAAGACCCAGCAACAGCCTACATTATGCAGATGACACAACCTTGCTTGCTGAAACTCAAGAGGCCATGAGACATTTGCTGTAGAAGGTCAAGGACTGTAGTCTTCAATATGAGTTGAAACTCAACATCAAGGAAACAAAGATTCTCACCACTAGGCCAATTTACAGCACTATGATAAACAGAGAAGAGATTGAGATTGCTAACAATTCAGCTTGTTTGGCCCCATAATTAACACTCTCGGTACCAGGAGTCAGGAAATAAAAAGATGAATTGCAATGGGGAAATATGCTGTCAGAGACCTCTCCAGTGCACTAAAGAGTAATGATGCCAGTCTAGAGACTAAGGTGTGCCTGATCCAGGCCATGGTCTTCACAATTACTTACTATACATCAGAGAGCTGGACAATAACTAAGGATGATAGAAGAATTGATGCCTTTGAGTTGTGGTGTTGGAGAAGAGTATGGAACATACCATGGACTGCCAAAAGAACAAACAGGTCTATCTTAGAGATAGTGAAACCAAGTTTCTCCTTGGAGGCTAAGATTTTTTTTTTAATTAATTTTAATGAAAATTTACAGAGACTTAGGATTTCCATTTATTCATTGTTGTACTTTTCTCCCTGCCCACCCCTCTGCCCCTAATTTGCTCTTCTTTTTGAAAAGCAAAAGAAAAATTCTTTCATTGTTACATAATCTCTCCCCCAAGTACACACCACTGTGGAGGTTAGGATTTTGAAGCACTGTCTCACATACTTTGGGCATGTGGCCAGGAGGGACCAGTTTTTGGAGAGGAACATCATGCTCAGAAGAAAAGAGGGAGAGAACAGGAGAAGAAAACCCCAGATGAGACGGATTGAACAGTAACTCAGGAGATGGGGGTAGGTGTGTTAAGAGTCAGTAAGCCTGGCTTGCGATAGAACAGGTTTCAGAGCTGTTGTACATAGGGTCGCTATGAGACACAGGTGACTGGAAGGCACCTACTAACAACAATATTTTCTTTTTCTATCTTCTGCCACCATTCTTCTACCCCTATAGTTTACTTGTGATAAAAGATTTCCTTTGCTCTTTTTCATCTTTATTGTGGTTTTTTCCCACATAATTTTTTGAAAGCAGCTTTCACATCCTTGTTTCGTAGACTGTAGATTAAAGGATTCAACATAGGGATTATAATTGTATAGAAAACAGAAGCCCACTTGTCCTGGTCCAGGGAGTAGCTAGATGTTGGTCTCAGGTACATAAACATCACAGTACCGTAGAAGAGGGTGACGCCTGTGAGGTGTGACCCGCAGGTGGAGAAAGCTTTAAGACGACCTTCAGCTGAGCGCATTTTGATAATGGCAATGAGGATGAAAAAATAGGAGATGAAGATGATGAGGATGGTGCTGAACTCGATGAAACCACACAGACTAAAGAGCAAGATCTCACTGATGTAGGTGTCTGAGCAAGAGAGTGCCAAGAGTGGTGGGATTTCACAGAAGAAGTGATTTATGATATTGGAGCCACAGTAACTCAAACTGAAGGTGAGGGAAGTGTGGGCTACTAAACTCACCAGACCCGCGAGGTAAGAACCCACCATGAGGGCCCAGCAGACTCGCTTGGACATGAGTGTGCTATAGTGGAGGGGTCGACAAATAGCCACAAAACGGTCATAGGCCATGGCAGCTAGGACATAGCACTCAGCATCTACGAAACCTACAAAGAAAGCGAACTGGGTGGCACAGCTGGAGAAGGAGATAACTTTGCGCTTAGTTAGGAAGTCAGCCAGCATCCTGGGGGCAATGGCTGACGAGTAGCCCAGATCTACAAAGGAGAGATTGCAGAGAAAAATATACATAGGTGTGTGAAGCTGTACGTCTGTTATGATCAAAATAATCATGCCGACATTCCCTACTACGTTAACCATGTAGACGATCAGGAAGACCACGAAGAAGATGACCTGTAGCTGAGGGTCTTGAGTGATGCCCATGAAGATGAACTCAGTCACCACCGAGTAGTTCTTTTCATCCATCTCTTCTGTTTATATGCACTTAGATGGATGCAGTTGATGACTGTAGCGATTTCCCTTTCACTAACAGTATCCAAACTAAAGATGAACAATCCTAAGCAAGATGCACTGTAAAAAACATTTTCTACAGTAGGTGAAAATTTTATTTGGGATGATTCCTAAATTCTTCCCATTAATACAATTGTATGACAAAAAGAACAATTCAAATGACTTTGATGAAGGTGATGGACAATTGGTCCTCTCTAGGAGCGTGGTCAAAATAGAAGATGCTTGCTTCTTGGGCATAAGAAACGGTGATTCCTCAGTGATGCTGATGGTCTGGAGCTGTGTACCACGTTGCACTGGGTGCTTGACCTGAGAAAAGCAATTACAAGAAGAGTAGTTTTGAATGCTCCTCGCGCTTTTCTAAACTGAAGTAAATATAAATGGAGATAATAAATAAAGGTTAGCTCACATTGTAGGCAGACAGAGCAAGAAAGCACAACATGAACAACACGGGAAACTAAAAATATAACGTATCACACTTACGTGTTTCTAAAAAGTGAAATGCTGATGCAAAAGGGCAGCTATATAAGAAAAAGAAGGGGGATATAAAAATACGTTGAAAGATTTATGGTGATTTAGGGTTTCCTATGTGCCAGGCCTTTAGTGAGTGTTTTAAAAAATATATAATTTTATCCTCACAAAAGTTCTATGAGAAAAAAAAAAGTTCTATGAGGTGGATATCATTATTCATCTAAAACCTACAGACAGACAAATAAATGAACAAATAAACATATTAAATGACTTCAAAGTCAAAATTCGATCTAACTGTAGTGCTCACTCCACTCTACTGACTGATTTAATGCAGGCTAAATCTCATCATTTGGGGGCCTTCCTCTCCATTCTTGGACTGTAGGTCATGCATGGGGTTAACACCAGTTCTTATTGTTTAGGCATTCCATTCTTACACATTTACTCTCCTCAAAACAAAGTTTGTATCCGTAGAAGAATGCTATAACACAAATTTTCATAGCAGTTTCATTTGTGTTAGCCAGATACGCTACGAAAAAATCTTAATGTTCATCTGTATAGGTGATTAGATTTAAATAGCTTGAACACCCATCCATAAATTACTAGATAAACACGTTGTATTGGATGCAGACAATGGAATACTAGTCAGAATTGAAATGAATACATGAGCTATACATGCCACATGAATGATAAATCATAAAATAATTATGATGAGTGGGAAGAAAAACCAAGGAAACAAGTTTACAGTCCCATGTAGAAATCGTTTTATTGTACCATGTTAAAATACCCTAGAAAATTCAAACTAGTCAGTGTTGTGGTTATGTGCCATCGAGTCGCCTGCGACCCATAGTCAGTACTAGTCAGTACTAGTCAGTAGTGAGAGGAAAAGGAGGGGTTGCCTGAAGAGGGTGAATGTGGAGAAGAGGAATAGGCAGGGTTTATAAACAGAAATAAAATACATTTGAGGTGACGGATAAAACCGCTCTCTGGATTGTGGTAATGACTCATACATATGTATGTGGCTCTATCTATCTGTATCTACACCGACTTCTACATCTAGGTAATAAAAGAGCCTGGTAGTAGGAGTTGCACTGTCCATGCCAAGTTAGAATACATCAAATGCTCCATGGAAGAAAGATGGGCAATCTCCTCCTTTCCTCATATGTGATGTACTGCCTCTAAAAACCCATTAGAGAGTCAGCAACAGGTTAGTTCCTACTCTATGGTACATAACAGCAAATACATACATATACCTATATACATAGATAGATACAGATATATACCACAACATATATATATATATGTGTGTGTGTATGTGTCTGTGTATATATATGTATATATATTGTTGTTATGTGCCATCAAGTCGCTTGCGACTCATAGCGACCCTATGTACAACAGCCCTAAACCCTGCTCTATCCTGTGCCAATCTCACTGCCTCTGACACACCCATCCTGATTACCCCAGTCACTGAATCAATCCACCTCATAGAGGGCCTTCCCCTCCTGCACTGTCCCTCCACCCTCCCAAGCATGATGTCCTTCTCCAAGGACCTGTCCCTCCTTACAACATGTCCAAAGTATGTTAAACGAAGCCTCAGAATCCTTGCCTCCAAGGAGCAACCTGGTTTAACCCTTTCCAGGATGAATCTGGTTGTTTTCCTAGCAGTCCATATATACCACACATATATACATGTGTGTATATATATATAAACCACAACATATATATGTGTGTATATATATATCAATAACATATGTATATATAGTACAACATATATACATATGTTTGTTGTTTTTATGTGCTGTTGTGTCATTTGCAACTCATAGTGACCCTATGGACAACAGCCCTAAACCCTGTGCTATGCCTTGACAATCTTACTATCTCTGACATGTCTATCCCAGTCACCTCAGTGACAGAATCAATCCATCTTATCGAGGGTCTTCCTCTCCTGTGCTGTCCCTCCACCCTCCCAAGCATGACATCCCTCTCTGAGGACTGGTTCCTCTTTGAGACACATCCAAAGTATGTCAGACGAAACTTGACTCCAAGAAGCAGCAAATTTTACCCTTTAAATATGTACAATTCATTATACTACAATAAAGCTTTTTAGAAAAGAAAAATAAGTGCTTGCCTCTTAACCGATTCAGCTCATATCCAGTCTAGGTGGTTGCACACATAATTTCATAAATTAGGTCAATTAGGAAACAAAGACTTATTAGGTTGACACATTTCACCAAGACTCTCAATGATTTAGTTGCAGAATCAATCACTAAAATTAGCTTTGTGAATTTCTCTCATGTTGATATGATGATTTATTCATTAATCACAATGGCACATAAAATTCATACCAAACCCGCTGCCATTGTAGCCTAACTCAAGATAACCTTTCCCAGACTGTCAAAGCTGTTCAACTGAATGGGAACAGATAGCTGTATCTTTGCCCCAAGAAATAGCTTACAGGTTTATGGCTAATATTGGCTTAGCATCCCAACACTTAACTCACTATGCCATCAGGATTATGAAAATTAACTAAAAATAACAAAACCAAAATTCTTGCTATAGTCCTTCAATTTTTCAGCCTTGTTTTCCTCTTTGATGGAAGATAATACAATCTTAATTTTAAAGCTGGATGGATTCCATCCAACCTCATAATTTTGTAACTCAGGAAACTAATTCTAAAGACATCAATTCTAAAGTTTCAAGACGGTAAACACACCTCAGTAGCGAGAGGAGCATAGGATGCTTAGTAAAATGCCAGCACGAAGTGATAGGGCTCAGTTCACAACCAGTATGTGCTAGCCTGTGAATTCTAATTTTTACAACTGGAAAATTTAGTAGAAAAATTCTTCTTACCTCCCTTTTAGATTGAAGATGTTAATGTGGGAGAAAGTGCTTTACAAATAATAGAGTTTTGTTTCTTTTGTTACACTTGGGAAATGCAGTCACAGTCTTTAGGCAGCCATGCTGCTAGCGCAGAGCACCACACCTCTCCGGTGATTGAACTCCACCAGTGGCTCTGGGGGAAGGATGTTCTTTACAATCTCAGAAACCCAACGGAGTGTCAGTTATCGGGTTAGTTCTAATTGAAGGCGATAGAAAGAGCTGAGAGTTGACCACTGTTTAGCTATTGGTTTATTCTCATTCCTTACTTTCCTGGAGCCTTAGTTTCTCATGTGTTAAATGGAATTAAAAATGCACTAAGACAAAAAAAAAAAATCACAGTGTTGTTTAGTCTTTCGGATCTAAAATTTAGTGCCTCTGACTATTGAAGAAATGGTAAAATTAAGAATAAATAAGCAAACTCTATGGAGTTCCGGTAGCATAGTTAGTTACATGTTGGGCTGATAATCCAAAAGCCAGCATTTCTAATCTCTACCAGTCACTCCATGGACTGCCAAGAAAACAAACAGATTCATCCCAGAGAGGGTTAAACCAGGCTACTTCTTGGAGGCAAGGATTCTGGGGCTTCGTCTGACATACTTTGGACATGCTGTAAGGAGAGACAGGTCCTTGGAGAGGGACATAATGCTTGGGAGGGTGGAGGGACGGCGCAGGAGGGGAAGACCCTCTATGAGGTGGATTGATTCAGTGACTGGGGTAATCAGGATGGGTGTGTCAGAGGCAATGCGATTGGCACAGGATAGAGCAGGGTTTAGGGCTGTTGTACATAGGGTCGCTATGAGATGCAAACGACTCGACGGCACATAACAACAAACAACAACCAGTCACTCATTATTAGGAAAATCACGAGGCCCTATGGTCTTGTTGAGTTTTATGTAGCTGCAGAGATACTAATGAGTCAGAGTCAACTAGGTAGCAGAGCGTTTGTTTTGGGGGTAAGCAAATCTTATAATTAACAATGTTGTTATGTGCCATTGAGTGACCCAAAACGCATAGCGACCCTGTAATAACTCGGTGGCTCTGAACCTTGCCCTACCCTGAGCCAGTCTCACTGACTTAACACCCTTAATCCCATCACCCCAGATACTATGTAAATCCTTCCCTTCTGGGGTCTTCCTCTCCAGGTCTATCCCTCCATTCTTCCAAGTGTGATAAACTCACATACTTTCTAGAAGATGGCCACAGTATTTGCTTCATCGAAATAAATTCAGACTTGAGATTTGTTTGTGTCATCTGTTTTGACACGTTAACTTGAAAAGAATAGTGAACCAATGTTTTTTGTGGTTTTTATTTTCTGTCACTAACTCATTGTTTAATCTTGGTGATACATTGGATGTAGCTTCCTTATGTGTGAAATAGCTGGAGTAAAAATAAAGACACTTACTGTTCTGCTATTCATTGAATTTTTACTTTTATGCAATTCCTAAAAGTCAATGCATTACCTTTGTGTCATTTATAAATTTTTAAATGGAATATCTAGATATGTACATAGAGATAAAGATGATATATAGGTAGATATAGATACAGATATAGATATAGATGATATAGATGTAGATTAGAGAGATGGAGATAGAGATAGAAAATAGATATAGATATGAGACTCCAAGCTAAGAGTGTTAATCCTTCATCCTCTATTTTTTGGTTTGTTTGTTTGTTTCCACTACTGACCTGTGACCTGCCCTGCTTTCTTCCTGCTGAAGAGAGGCTGAATATGGTGTCTCCTCTTGTTGGATTTTACTAAACAGATATTTTCAGAAGAACCCAAAGACAACGTATCACTTTGGCTGTTGTTTCTGAGCCATCTGCTCTTTCCACCCTTGTCTGTGTGGAGTATTATATCTCAGCGTCATAAATAATCCCAGAAGAAATATGATGAAATGCTTTCTACCCTCACTAGAGACTCAAAATATTTGTAAACTGTTATCCCCCAAGGAACTACTCTCTCTCCCTTTACTCTTTTTTTTTAAATTTAGTTTGTTTATTTTTCATTTCAATGAACATCTACAGAGATTTTGGAATTCCATTCATTCATTGTTGCACCCTTCTCCCTGCACAAACCCCTCCTCCCCCACTTTGCTCCTCTCCTTGAAAAGCAAAAGAAAAACTCCCTCATTGGTACACAATCCCCCAGCACCTCCCCAATCTCCCTTTACTCTTAATGATAAAAGGTGATAAAAGTGAACTGCTCTATGATACCAGAGTCGCAGTAACTGATTGTTTCATTCAAAACTTCATAGAAGGGGGGATTTTGTATGTCTTTGAAATGGTCTTCTCGATAATGCCTGAAAAATTCTTTTAAAGAGGACACTATTTTCTAATGTATCATGGAAAGTCCATAATTAAAAATATATCTTAATTTAACAAAGGAAGTATGCATCAGAAGCAAAAGTTATAGGAAAAAAATGAGCTTTGATCATCTCTGAGATAGTTTAGGAGATTGGGAAAACTATTTTTCATTTATGTGACCCAGTTCAACCTTTTGATGATAATATTGAATCTGATTTCAAATGATAGGAGTTTTCTGGGTTAAAATGAAATGAATGAGTCTTTGGTTTGCAGTTTAAGTGAATGAATGCATTTTAATAAGCTTTTCCGGGACTATGAAACTGACACATATGGAATAATTGCTCATTTGAGTAGGAGGGTGAATATCTTTTTTTCATCCTGTAACAAACTACTGCATTTAATAAGAAGTATAAGAAGACTGTCATTCAAGAAGCAAAAATCCTTATTTTATTTTTTAACAGAAACCATGTGGGCTAGTACATTTACTAGCCCACATAGTTAAATGTACTAGCCCACATAGTTTCTGTTAAAAAAAAAAAATGAATGTACTTGGGGCAGTGGGAGGAGTGCGGGGGGATTGTGTACCAGGGAGGGAGTCTTTCTAAAAAAAATAAGGATTTTTGCTTCATGAATGACAGTCTTCTTATACTTCTTATTAAATGCAGTAGTTTGTTACAGGATGAAAAAAAAGATTTTTATTATATTAGGTTTAGACTTTTTTATACATGTATATGAATACTGTAGATTTCTAAAAATTAATGATGTAACTAAAATAATACTTTGGTGTCTCTCTGGAGACTAAGGTGCGTCTGATACAGGCCATGGTCTTTGCAATCACTTGTTATGCATCAGAGAGTTGGACAATGACCAAGGAGGACAGAAGGAGAATTGATGCCTTTGAGCTGTGGTGCTGGAGAAGAGTATTGAGAGTACCATGGACTGCTAGGAAAACAAACAGATTCATACTGGAAAGGGTTAAACCGGGTGGCTCTTTGGAGGCAAGGATTCTGGGGCTCCGTCTAACATACTTTGGACATGTAGTAAGAAGAAACCGGTCCTTAGAGAAGGACATCATGTTGGGGAGGGTGGAGGGACAGCGCAGGAGGGGAACACCCTCTATGAGGTGGATTGATTCGGTGACTGGGGTTATCCGGATGAGAGTGTCAGAGACAGTGCGATTGGCACAAGACAGAGAAGAGTTTAGGGTTGTTGTGCTTAGGGTCGCTATGAGTCGCAAGTGACTCGACAGCACATAACAACAACAACAACGACAATGTGGGCTAGTGGTAAGAAACTGTGCTGCAATCTCAAAGGCACAGGTTTTGAATTCACTAGCTGTTCCATAGGAGGAAGGGCAGTCTCCTCTTGAGCGAGTTACTGCCTCTGAAAACCCAAGGGGAAGTCAGCTATGTATTGGCTCTGACTTGATGGCACACATAACAACAACAAGGCAATTTATACAGATGCCTTGCATTAATATCAAGGAGCACTGGTGGCCTAGTGGCAAGAAGCTGCACTGCAATCCCAAAGGCATGCAGTTCGGCTCCACTGTCTACTCTGAGGGAGATGGATGGGCAATCTTCTCCCGTCAATGAACTGCCTCTGAAAACCCACATCCGGGCTTATATTTATATAAAAATTGAATGAGAGATATAGTTAAACTAATATAATAAAATAAGGTTGTTAGCACATGTTTTAAAATGTTTAGAATTATAAGAGTTTATATATCACTTTTTCCCAACTTTTTTTTTATGAAATTATAGTTTCAAGATTTCTGTAACTACCACCCCCTAATAGGAGAAAAAGTCATATTATTAAAATTTTCTATTTGACTTAAAATAGATTTTTACTCAATGGCTTTGTAAAGATTTAAGAACTTTCTATGTAATCTAGTGGAAGATCTGTCCAACTAATTTCTAGGGAAATAAAAGGAATCAGTGGAATTATTTTGTTTCCCACTCCGATATCATCCTTAAAAGTATGCTAAAAAAAAAAAAAAGAAAAAAAAAGTATGCTAGCAAACATGAAGAAAATGTTTGTTTTTTTTAAAATAGAATCTCACTGTTCTAAGCAAGTTAGATGAGATATGAAATGTAGTATGCAGAAGAGAATATTCAGATAGACACAAGAGGGATGTGTTTCTGTGTTAATTAGTAGCTATATTTGTGGCAAATTTGTGATATCAAAATCCATGCGAAAATATGTTGTCTTGATACCTAAAATGTGTTCTTATATAAAATGAAGTTAGAGTCAAGGCTTAGATAATTCTATTAGCTCCATAAAAGAATATATAGAATATGTTGAAGACTTCCAGAACATACTATAGACAGTCAAGAAGACAAACAGGTCTGTCCCAGAGAGGGTGAAACCAGGAAGCAAAGATTTTGAAGACTTTTTACTTACTTCTGGCATGTTGCCAGGAGAGACCTGTTCTTGGAGAAGGACGTCCTAACTGGAAGGGTGAAGGAACAGTACTAGACCAGGAAGACCTTGGATGAGATGAATTGACACAGTAACTGGGGTTATGGGAACAGATGTGTTGGAGACAGTGAGATGGACTCGGAAGAGTTCAGAGCTCAGGCAGGGTTCAGAGCTACTGTGCATAGGTTCGCTATGAGTCACAGACAATTTGATGGCACAGGTAGGTAACAGGAAAAAAAAGATCATTGAGAATATTGTACTTCACTCTCCACTGAGCTTTGATGTCCCAAAGGATACGTTTATGAAAGAGATAGCTAATTTTCTTATGTTCAGAGGGGAGGAAAAAGTAGATTACAATAAAGTGACGTTAGGGATACTATCCCCAGAGTGCAGAGCACATGAAATTTAAACCATTTAAAGTAAGTAAAAAAGTGTCCTCTAGAGTCCAGTCTGAAGACTCTACAAATGGTAATACTTGTTGACAATATAACAGCTACACCGTGGTGATACTTTTTCTGAAATGTGGTTTATACTCATATGAAAATTCCCATACTTCATTTAACAGAAAGTCATTTTAATAAGGAATTCCCACTAAAGGTAAGTATTTGTGAGGACAGAAAGCTTAACGGATGACTGTTTTCCTACTTGTGTGATAAATGGACTCTAAAATCCATTCCACTATTGCTGTTTGTTTAACCTAGAAGTCAAGGTGAATGTCATTTCCACACACAAAAAAGAGAAGTTTATGTTTATTTTTACCTATTATTTTGTGATGACTGTAGACATTTGACAGAACTAGGAAAAAGAAACAATAAGAACATGAACAATTATAAAAGGTAAGTAATCGTGAGGGAATACATTTCTGTTATTTAAAGCCTCTTCCTTGACTGGTCTTGAAAGTGTTAGAGATTGTGAGGA
Organism: Elephantulus edwardii; assembly: GCF_000299155.1. Lineage (NCBI taxonomy): Eukaryota > Metazoa > Chordata > Mammalia > Macroscelidea > Macroscelididae > Elephantulus > Elephantulus edwardii. The sequence goes on from NW_006399863.1 coordinate 11,135,788, forward strand.
CGGCATGGGATAGGACAGTATTCAGATTGGTTGTTCATGGGGTCATTGAGAGCCATACTCTCTTCATTGGTACCTAATAGCAACAATACCACTTGTATTATTTGTATTATGGAAGAAATATTCAAACAAATAGGATACACAGCTCCTGCATTCTAATAGAAACTAGGTGAACTACCTAACCTGTGCTTCTCTGTACTGAAATACTTGTGAGAATGTAACCCAGTCTTGCCCGCTCTTCTCCCAGCATTTTTCAATTATCCTTTATCCACAAAGTTGTTGTCCCTGTGTGTGTACCATCGAGTCTGTGTTGAGCTGACCCTTCAGCAGGTTTTCAGAGGCATTAGAGGAGATTGCCCATCTCTCTGTAAAGAAGCTGCTGGTGGATTTGAACTGTAAGCCTTGGGCTGGCAGCACAACCCCTCACCACAAAGCCACCAGACCGCTGATGTTAGCAAAAGTAATTGCCTTACTTTGTCTCATATTTCTATGTTGTTGTTGTTGTTGTTAAGTGCCTTCGAGTCCCAGGCGACTCATAGTGACCCTATGAAGGAGAGTCCTTGACGCTTGGGTGCCTTTCATCCTCTCTCCAGGTTCATAGGGTTTCTGGAGGCAAGCTATTATGGAAGTGGACGCCACTCCCCCTTCCACGCTTGTTCAATCGGGGAGCTTCACCCCACTCTCTGTCCGCATTGGGTAGCTAACCATTAACGCATTTGACACATCCATGTCACAGTGTTCAGCCTCACAGCAACCACAAGTGACCCCGGGACGGGACGGCAACTTGTACACCAGGGCTATACGACCTAGAGGAATGTCTGAACAAAAACGATGAAAGACTGGCCTGAGGGCCGCGAACTAAAAAGTCACCCACCTTTGTTTTGGTCACATTGTTTTCTCTTCCCTGGGCCAGCTGATATCTCTCTCTCTCTCTCTCTCTCT
>NW_006399863.1:11136946-11149248 GCF_000299155.1 Elephantulus edwardii
AGCTATTATGAAAGTGGACGCCACTCCTCCTTCCACACTTGTTCAATCAGGGAGCTCTATGATAGGCAATATAAAATAATTTAAAAAGCATTAAATCCTACTATAATCCTTCCCAAATTGTCCAACCTCTGCAATCATGTGTTGGATCATGGTTTTGAATTTGTTCTGGTTTACGCTAGCAAAATTCTGCTCTGCAGTTTCACTTTTCACAGACATAAGGGGATTCAGTGTTCATTTTAGGCAGAACTCTTTTTCCTGTTTAAAATTCTTGACAACTTAAATTTGATCATGAGGCATTTCTAAGAAGGGATCTACTGTCTTCTGACTTCTTGTATCATAATTTTTGTGTTAGTGATCCTTAACTGAAATGACATTCCAAAGTCCTCTTTTCCTAGTGAAAACATTGTCTGCACCATTGTCTATTGGTGTGAAATGCATTCTGAAGAGGTCAGAGGCTAAATGGTTATTTTATCTAGTTCAGATAATATGATTTTCCCCTTCAATGTACAAATGATTCTTTATTTTACACTGATTTATTTCCAAAGTTTGAATACATTGTTTTTCACAAAAGATCCTTCCCATTTCCTTCATCCCACCCACCCATTAATTTGTGCAACCCTGTGATTAACACCCTACTTCCCCATCCTCACACCTCTCTTTCCACCCTCCTCCCTGCCTTGGATCCTCAAACTCATTCCACAATAGTGGTTTTATACAGTATTTGTCCTTTTTGGGACTGAGCTAGTTCACTCAACATAATGCTCTCTGGTCCCTCCCAAGTTAGTACAAATAATTCTTTCTAAATCATTGAAATAAAAGACTCAATACAGATATATCTAGATATAATTTGTCATGTATTTGATTATTGCTAAATCTTGGTAATTTACATTTTCCTCTTTTTAGTTTTCTTTTGGTTCCTTACAAAATTTGTATCTATTGTGTTTCATTCCTGTATATTGTATTTCACACATCCTTTCATTCAAGTTGTGTTTCATATCATCATTCATATACATTGTTTTTGAAAAATCCATCTAAACCTTATGTATCCTTGGGATCTCTCCTAATTTTTTCCAAACTCTGCCATGCCAGTGATTTTCTCCTACCTGTGACACACCTCACTCTAAGCCCCCATGATGCCCAACCCTTCGCCTTTTGAATTTTATACATGTTATTTGTTATGATGTCATTTTTACAGTAATGGTCTAATGTAGTATTTGTGCTTACTGAGTCAGAATTAATTCACTCACATAATGTTCTTTAGACTCTCCCATGTTCTATAGTATTTTATGAAATCCTTTAGCAACCAACTTTTGAAAATATAGACTTTGAATCTGCACTCACTTAAAATTTACTTTAGTGTTTGTTAAGCCTTGCCAGAAATAAAATGATTTCTGTTTAAGCTACTTCTAATTTCCCCTAATACCTTCAAAAGTGAGCAGTGTATTGGGTGGAAAATGTCAATTGTTATTTTACTTTTCTTTTTCTGTGAATGCTCTTTTTTGGAATTTAGCATAGTATTGTAATTTGCTGAACTGTAAATAGATGTTCTTTAGTATTTTTCTGTGGTCATCAATGATATAAATTTTTAACATCTGTTCTTCTAGAGTCAAGTCTTTCCCCTGATGTTGTTAATCATATTGCTAGTTTTAATATCTTGTATACTTTTCATTAGTAGTTAGAAAGAATATTAGTGGTCTGAATTAACCCCATCATAATTTTTTTCAGAAATCGTGTCTATAAATGATGTTTATATATGAATTAGATAATTTTTCATACATAATCAAATTTAGGGAGCTCAGGTGGCGCAGTCTGTAAAGAATTGTAGCGTCAAACCAAAGGCTGCACTTATTTTGATGGTTCAAATCCACCAGCAGCTACATACAAGAAAGATGTGATTCACAGCCTCCGAAACCCACTGCAGGACCCTCCATAAGTCAGAGCCAGTTTGATGGGAATGAGAATGAGTGAGATAGAAATTTAAATCTCAAAGGTATTTCTCTGTTACTATTTAAAAACATATTGTCAAAAGGGGCCTTATTTTATGGTTAATTATTACTCAATTACTAGCTGAAAATCATGACTTTAGTAGACAATGGTGATCTAATGATAACAAGTTGCACTGGCAACCCCCAGGTCAGTAATTCAAATCCACCAACTGCTACACAGGAGAAAAACGAGAAATCTCCTTCCGTGTGCCTATGAAATATGTCTTTGCTCTGATTGCCAATGAGAACTAGCTGGAGGGTCAGCTGTGGGTCGGTTCTAACTCAATAGTACACAACAAAATGACCCATAGTCCTAACTCTGGAACCCTAGGGGTGAGAACCTGAGCTGCCAACCCAAAGTCACATGGTTTCAATCCACCAGCTGCTCCACTGGAGAAAAATGGCCAATCTTCTCTCATGTGATTTACAGCCTTTCAAAGCCCATTGGAGAGTCAGTCATGAGTCTCTTCTGATTTCACAGTACATAGTGATGATGACAACAACAATACACATAGTAGTCATAAGCAGTTCTTCAGTACATATTGCACTATGCTTTTCAGTTTTCGCTCCTGTCAGAGTATGCTGTTTTTATTGTTGTTAGATGCTGTCGAGTTGTACACAACTCATAGCGACCCTATGAATGAAAGACCTGAGCACTCTTCACAGAGCTTCTGGATGCAAGCCATTTCAGAAGTGGAAGCCACTCCTGCTTCCAAGCTTGTTTTAATTGGGAAGCTCCACCAAACACTGTCCACCATTACCACATTTTCACATTTGGCACATCAGTGTCCCAGTGTTTAGCATCACAGCAGCCATGAGTTACCTCTGTACAGCAATGCACAGGAGTATTTGGTAGTGAGAAGATGTTTACAGCTTCGTTATGTATTCAGCTCATCAAACGTCTGTTCTATCTTTTTTCCTACCCTAGCCCAAATGACACAATATTTGAAAGAGGCTTATGGTGGAAATCAAACGGAAGCAACAGAATTTATCCTTTTAGGGCTCTCTGACAACCCAGATCTACAAGTTTTTCTTTTCATATTATTTCTATCAATCTACACGGCTACCATGGTAGGTAACTTGGGAATGATCATACTGATTAAGCTTGATCCCTGTCTCCACACCCCCATGTACTTCTTCCTCAGCAGTCTCTCCTTTGTTGACGCCTTCTATTCTTCGTCTGTAACTCCCAAGATGCTGGAGAATCTTGTGTCTGAGAATAAGGCCATTTCCTTCAATGGATGTGCTGCCCAGTTCTACTTCTTTGGCTCCTTCCTAGGGACTGAGTGCTTCCTGTTGGCCATGATGGCCTATGACCGCTATGCAGCTATTTGGAATCCTCTTCTATACCCAGTTCTCATGTCCGGGAGAATTTGCTTCTTACTAGTAGCTACTTCATTCTTCGCAGGCTTTGGGAATGCAGCCATCCACACGGGAATGACTTTTAGATTATCCTTCTGTGGATCGAACAGAATTAACCATTTCTACTGCGACACCCCACCCTTGCTAAAAATCTCTTGCTCTGACACTCACATCAATGGCATCGTGATCATGGCTTTCTCCAGTTTCAATGTCATCAGCTGTGTCGTCATCGTGCTTGTTTCCTATTTATGCATCCTCGTTGCCATCCTGAGAATGCCCTCAGCAGAGGGAAGGCACAAAGCCTTCTCCACTTGTGCCTCTCACCTCGCTGCTGTCACCATATTCTTTGGAACAATTCTTTTCATGTATTTGCGTCCAACATCTAGTTACTCGATGGAACAGGACAAAGTTGTCTCTGTCTTTTATACGATGGTGATCCCTATGTTAAATCCCCTCATTTACAGTTTGAAAAATAAAGATGTGAAAGAAGCTGTTAAAAAAATCTTACAGAAAAGCATACTGTAAAATCATGATATGCATAATGATTCAATGTAGAAGAACATATTTATTCTATTTCTGATTACTTAAATACATATTCCTATTGGAACAGATGCTTTTAAATTAGATGCACTGTTTGGTATCTTGATATCATAAACAAAAATGATGTGGCTCTTATCTTTCAGGACAGTAAATGAATGCAGTGTCTGGAATAATTAAACTTTTGGTATCAGCAGGCCTGGATTTGTGCTCTAGTTCAGTACTTTGTTCTTGTCAACCACTGTTTTATTATATCTATGTTGATGTCTCTTCTTGGATTCCAGGAAAATGGACTGGAAAACAAATTGCAGGCAGGAAGAGTTATTATACAATGTTTCTAGACACAATACATGTAAGAAGGAAAAGAAAGGGATAATTGGAAAGAGGTTGAATAGTGATGAATTCTGATGAACTCCAGTAAACTATATATTTAAATCTCTCTATATAAATTATATATTCATGCTTTCTAACTTTGTAAGAGCTATTATTACCTTTAAGTAATGACAAAGATTGTTAAAAAAGAGTTAGACGTTTGCATCTGCTGTGATATATTTTGGATATGTCCTACCCACTGGAATAGGGCATAATGTGGGACAAGATAATTCCTTAGAGGATAGACAAATTCTCAGTAACTTAAATTTGAGTTAGTATTGTGATGGGAAAGTCTGCTGTTAGGGACCTCTCTAAAGTACTGAAGAGCAATGGTGTCTCTCTGGATACTAAGGTGTGTCTGATACAGGCCATGGTCTTCACAATCACTTGTTATGCATCAGAGAGTTGGACAATGACTAAGGGGGATAGAAGGAAAATTGATGCATTTGAGCTGTGGTGCTGGAGAAGAGTATTGAGAGTACCATGGACTGCTAGGAAAACAAACAGATTCATCCTGGAAAGGGTTAAACCATGTGGCTCCTTGGAGGCAAGGATTCTGAGGCTCCATCTAACATATTTTGGACATTTTGTAAGGAGAGACCGGACCTTGGAGAGGGACATCATGCTTGGGAGGGTGGAGGGACAACGCAGAAGGGGAAGGCCCTCTATGAGGTGGATTGATTCAGTGACTGGGGTAATCGGGATGGGTGTGTCAGAGGCAGTGAGATTGGCACAGGACAGAGCAGAGTTTAGGGCTGTTGTACATAGGGTTGCTATGAGTCACAAGTGACTTGATGGCACATACCAACAACAGTTGTTCCCTTACATTGACAGATGAGGAATTTTCTATCTGAAAGGTACTTCTGGGTCATATACCACAGCATTGCTGTAAGTAGCAACAGCTATACCATTAGATGCACAGAGAGAGTACCAAGTAAAATACATGGAATAAATATACCATAGACTATAAACTTTAGAAACCACAACAATGGTATGAGCATATCTTATTAGACTTTGTGAGCTAACTGGAATATTGTAAGAATGGTAATCACTATACTTTGAATTTTTATTTTTTTTTCACTCAAGACTTTACTTGGTTTTCAATAAATATTGGAAAACTATTTCTCTATTGCTTTTGCAGTATGAAAGAATGTTTCCAACCATGGAGCAATGGGATGACAGCTTTATTTGACGAGGTAGTATAGTTCAGGTGGTCTGAGTAATTATTTGAACATATAGTAAATGTGCACTGCATATTTCTTCCGTTTCCACCACTCACATCCACTGATAAAACAATAGGTTGTTTTCTGGGCCATGTCAACCTAAAATTTTTCTCCTAAATCACAAAGGAGGACTTAATTAATCTCATCCATTTTCTCTATTGGAAGCATAGAAGTAGTCCTCCAATCTTCCATAATTGCCACCTTCTATCAAAGATACCCAGAATGGAATTGTTCCTACCATCCTCCTTCCAGGCTCCATTATTCTATCTCATAAATTGTCATTTCTGCCTTTGACTGAGAAATCTGAGAAAACCACAACTTTATCATTATTCATAATTCCTTTCCCATGCATGTTTACTCATTGCCTAGCTGATATTTCAAAAATACAGTCATCCATCTGTGGTGATGTTAAGTGTCATCAAGTTGTAAATGACTCATAGTGACTGGATGAACAGTATATCGAAACTATGTCATAGCCAGCACCATCCTTATTATCCTTGACACCTTTGAGTGCATTGCTGCAAACACTGTATCAACCCGTCTTGTTGATGGTCTTCCTTTCCTACTCTGACCCTCCATCTTTACAAGCACCATGCTTCTTTCCAAAGATAGCCTCTCCTAACAAATATCTCCAGTATGTGAAATGGAGCTTTGCCAGTTTTGCCTCCAGGGAACATTCTGGTTGCACTTTCTTTAAGCCTTATCAGTTGTTTGTTTGTTTTTTTTTAAGTCCATGAGATAGTCAGCATTTTTTTCCAGCACCACACCTCAAATGCCTCTATTCTTCCATTATCCTTATTCATTGCCCTTCTCTCAGATGCATAACAAATGATAGAGAAGACTGTGGCTTGACTTAGGCACCTGTTAGTCTTTATACTAACATCATTGCTCTTTAGGATTTTGGAGATATCTTTGACAGCTGACTTTCCCAACGAGGTACATCCTCAGATCTGAATGCTGATACCAAAGATATTGACCATAGATTCAATCAAGGTGAAATCACTGACAATTTCACTCTTTTCTCCATCTTTCTTGATGTTTTCTATTGCTCCATTGGTGAGGATTTTTGTTTTCTTGATGTTGAGATACAATCTATATTGAAGGCTTCAGTTTTTGATCCTCTACAGCAAGTACTTTTAGGTCCTCCTCACTTTTGACAAGCAAGGTGTGTCATTTGAACAATACAGGTTGCTGATGAGCCTTGCTTTTCTATCCATCTAAAATCACAATCCCATCCTTCCAATTTCCTTCCATTCTACTCATCTGACTCAATTCCAATTAAGGTAAGCTTAATGGTTTCTTCAACCTGCTTCTCCACTCACACTGTTTAAAGAAGTTTGTGAAAGTATTCAGCACTCCATGCTCTATTCCTTATCTTGCCTCATATTTCATTTTCCTAACTAGAAACAATCTAACGAGAGTATTAACTGTCTTTTTGTTTAAATCTTCATATTTAGCCTACCTACTCCCAACCCTAAACTCTGTCCTTAATTCCTACTTATTCCCACCAAACCCCTGTCCCAATGCCCTACTTATGCCCAACCATAACGCCTTACCCAGCCCTGCCACCAATTCCCACCCTACCCTTTACCCAACCCCCCACCAACTCCCACCCTACCCTTTACCCAACCCTCCACCAATTCCCACTCCTACCCCTTACCCAACCCCCCACCTATTCCCACCCCTACCTCCTTACCCATTAGCACTGGTCTGTCCATTTGCTGTACAGAGGTAACTCATGATTGTTGTGATGTTAAAGACTGTGACACTGATGTGTCAAATGCAATAATGGTTACCCATTTTGCACAGTGTTTGGTAGAGATCCCAGATTAAAACAAGCTTGGAAGCAGGAGTGACATCCACTTCTGAAAGAGCTTGCCTCCAGAAACTCTATGAACATGGAGACACTATGAAAGTTATGCAAATGTTGAGGTCTTTTGTTCATAGGGTCGCTATGAGTCATCTTATACTCTATTACACCTAACAACAACATGTGTGTGTGTGTGTGTGTATAATTTTGTGTGTGTGTATCTATATATATTCTTCTATAATTGATAACTTGTAAGGTGATATTGTGCATCTATTTGAAGCTTTTGAAAAACTTTCCTGCTCATGCTATACCTCTCCTCTCCCAAACATTAATTTTTCATACACAACTAGAAAAAAAAAACCAACCAAACCCTTTTTTCTCCTTAATTCACTATGAAATTGTTCATTGAATTACTAGAATGCAAGATGAATTGGAGATGTAGCAAGGAAAAGAATAAAATTCCTTACCTTGTCAAACTTAGATTCCAATGGAAAAGGCTTAATACTTTCTATATCAAATGTATACTCATATATGTTTACAGATACATTTCAAGCACAGTAAGAAAAATGTCATGAAGCAATATGCTTTTTAATTTCTTAGAGGAATATAAAAGATTGAAAGGCAGATGACACAACCCTGCTTGCTGAAACTTAGGAGGACCTGAAGTGCTTGCTGCAGAGGGTCAAGGACTGCAGCCTTCAATATGGATTGAAGCTCAACATCAAGAAAACAAAGATTCTCACCACTGGGCTAATTGGCAGCATCATGATAGATGGTGAAGAGATTGAGATTGTTAACAGCTTTAGTTTGCTGGGCTCCACAATCAACACTTCTTGGCACAAGCAGCCAGAAAATTAAAAGAAGTATTGTGTTGGAGAAGTCTGCTGTCAGAGACCTCTTCAGAGTACTGAAGAGCTATGATGTCAGTCTGGAGACTAAGGTGCACCTGATTCAGGACATGGTCTTTGCAATCACTTGCTATGCATCAGAGAGGTAGACAATGACTAGGGAGGATAGAAGGAGAATTGATGCCTTTGAGCTGTGATACTGGAGAAAAGTATTTAATATACCGTGGTCTGCAAAGAAAACAAACATGTTTGTCTTGGAGAGGGTGAAACCAGGCTGCTTCTTGGAGGCAAGGATTCTAAAGCTTCGTCTGACATACTTCAGACGTGTTGCAAGGAGTGACCCGTCTTTGGAGAAAGACATCATGCTTGGGAGGGAAGAGGGACAGCACAGGAGGGGAAGACCCTCTACGAGGTGGATTGATTCAGTGACTGGGGTAATGGGTGTAGGTGTGTCAGAGATAGTGAGATTGGCACAGAACAGAGCAGGGTTTAAGACTGTTGTACATAGGGTCTCTATGAGTCTCAGGTGACTCAACGGCACATAACAACAACAACAGAGGAACAAAAGAAACAAATATATGAACCAAAGGAAACACATGAGATGACGGAAAGAGCCACAGTTTGGAAGGTGTTTGGGAAAGAGTGATTGGTCACGTAAGACTTTGTCACTTACACTTAGTTTCTCAGATTTACTTCTTTATGTCTCTTTGTAATATTTGCTTTTCTCTTGCCCAAGACAAGAATGATTTTGTTGGGTACTCTGCTCAGTATCTAGGACTGTGTCTTCCCATAAGATAAACTCACTAAATACTTGTGGAAAGAATGAATGAAGTGGCACTCTGTTCTAGTGCCAGTAAGAAGGGTTCTACTTTGAGTGGAATTCTAGCATTTGGAATGTGGATCTGAGCAACTTTACAACACTTGATTTCCTTCTGTGATCAACTGAGTCTCAAGAGCATAGCCTATTTGTTGTACCTCTCCAAATGTCTGTGCTGCTCTCCAGTGTATACATGGCTCCCAAGGGAGAATGTATTGCAATTGTGTTAACAGAAAAGAAACACAAGCTTTAATTATAGATTTTCAGCTTACTTCTAACAGAAAAGAAACACAAGCTTTAATTATAGATTTTCAGCTTACTTCAGAACTTACACCTTTTAGCATTTTGCTGAAGCCAAGTCTCAAGAGAATAGCTGTAGCCTTGATAAGATCGATATTTTTCATTGGATTCAGAAGCAGTACTTTCTGCTCTTCTTTGAATTAATTGTAACAGATGCCTTTGTGCTACTTCCATGATTACTAAGGCCAAAATATCACTAGTAAGAATCAAAAACTCGTACTTCTCCAAACATCAGTAAGTAAAAAGAAGCAAAATAAATAGCACTACCAAGAATAAATATTGAGAGAAGAGAGGTAAGATGTTTTATATCTCTCAAAATGCTTGCATGTATAAGATTTTCAGGAAGAGTTAAAAAATAGTAAACAGAAATTAAATTTCCCAAGCTGAATGTGTGGGAAATACTGACATTAATATTACCAGTTGTTAAGGATTCATTTGTATCTTCCTGTTGAAATTCCAACTCCTATAAATGTATCTATTTATATGACTCTATGGAAATAAAAGGTCTTTAAAATTGTGTTATTACAGTCATAATCTCAGAAAACTGTGAGTTCTTAACACTTTTGACTTATACAAACACTAGAGCAGACATACACAAGCACATACACACACATGCACAGACAGAAGAGAAAGATAAGCAGAGACAAATACTTTTATAGGTTCATGGATTACTTGTATCTAGTAGAAGTTGTAACAGACAAAGGTTCTCCTCTCCCTAGAGCCACTCTGAGTTTAAATGTATCTGTACTGTGAGGAGTTTTTTTATTTGTACTAGTCTTTTAAAACACCAGTTTGTTATATATTGTATTACAAAAGCACCAAGTAATTATGAAACAAATGAATCGAATTTACAGCTGATCTTCCACTGGGTTTCTGAGACCTAAATTACAATAAAGAGACTTCCTTTTTTTTACCAAGGAACTGCTAGTGGATTTGAACTGCCAGAGAGGCATGACCTTTAGGTTAACAGTGCAACTCTCCGAGGACTGCTCCATCAGAACTCTCTATGAAAGGCATTAAACTAACTAATTGCATGAGCAAATGAATAAGTCTTCATATTGTAGTTTCCTGGTGCTAGCTTTTGACATTAAACACATTATTCACTTCTGAGATCCAATTTTCATTTCTAAAGCATGAGAACTCTACATTCGTTATTTATGGGGGAGAATTGTCCACGTAGGATGACATATGCAGTGCTTTTCTGTGATATATAATTTGTAATGTATCACACATACACTTCTCTGAATTTAAATTTTGTGCACATGGTAGGAAAACAAAGTTTAAAAAGCCAAAGATATTACTTCCCTGTTCAACACATCCCAATCTATATCAAAGAGAATGTTTTTATCAAATTCTACGATTATACATGTACTATGAAAATAGGGAGCACTGGTGGCCCAGTGATAAGAAATGGTGCTGCAATCCCAAAGACACGTGGTTTGAATCCACCAACTTCTCTGCAAGAGAAGGAGGGACAACCTCCTCTTGTGTAAATTACTGTCTCTGAAAACCCACTGGAGGGTCAGCTGTGGTTCAGTTCTGGCTTGACAGTACATAACAACAACATGGAAATGTCTGTATACATATGTATAACATAGAGCGGTAAAGACTTTAAAAGGTTATTTTACAAGATTTTAGCTGATTTTAGAGATAACTAACTTAAAATGAAATTTTACTGCTCTCTATTAAAAGATTATTATAATAGTGATACAGACAGAAGATGGTGTTGTCTTGTGCTTTAGAGTAATGTTTGGATAAGGTCTTTGCCTTATAGATGTAGACAGAGCCTTTGTAGGTAGGGGTTTTGAAGGTAGAATTTTCCAATGGACTGGATATAGAGTACAATATAATATAAAATATATATATTAATATATATGTATATATATGTGTGTGTATATATATATATATAATGTAAAATATAAAGATGTAACAGTTTAATATCTATTTGTTTAATTAACTCCACATGAGCAGTTGGAATTATGGAGTTATTAATCTGGAGTAAGGTATCCTATGGGTTCTGCAAATTTGAAGGAGCTTAAGGAGTTCCATTTTGATCACATTGGGTTGCTATTTAATAGTGACATGGGTACATGCAGTCAGTTATAAACATGAAGTTTGTGAAAGAGGTCTGCTGTACACACAAAGAATATAGATGGTATTTAAGGTCATGAGACTGAATAAGCAAAGATTTATGTAGGGGGAAAATAAACCACACCTAAAAACACCAGAAGGACTAGGTTCTGAGTTATTTCAACATAAAGAATCAAGAGAAGAATCAAGAGCCAATTAAAATGACTGAGACGGTCTTATATGCGTGGTAGAAGGAAAACTCAGAGTTCAACATCTTAAAAGCAAGGTCTTTAAATGAAGGAGACACTGTGAACTGTCCAATACTATTTATAGAGGTCAAGAAAGACAAAGATGAGAACTGATCACTGGGTTTAGCAACATATGGATCAGTAATAATTTTGGCAAAAATAGTTCTCTTGGAGTGATGATAATGGTAGCCTAATTAAAGAGACCTTAAAATGACAAATACTGCATAGCATCGCTATCATAAAGCAGGTCTGAGATGGGGGGGTTGGTAGGAGAATAAGATAAGAGTGGAGATAATGACCATTGCACTGAACAGATGAAAGAACTCTCTAAAAAGAATAGATGATGAGGCTTTATATGAATAATAACAACCCAGAATAAAATATGTCATTACAAAGAGGAATGGAGGGGTAGGTAATCGTGCAACAATGAATGAACATTAAAAAAGTGAACTAGGGGAAGGGAAAGGAAGTGGAGGGGGTAAAATGTGTAATAATGAATGAAAATCTAACTTCTTTGTAAATGTTTGTTAAAATCACAAAATGAAATTTTAGGTATAAAAAATATAAAGTGACCTTCAGAGAAAACAAGAAGAGCAGACTTAGACACAGAGAGTATATTCTGACATCTGGATACATTTCAGTGACAAAAGGATAGAGGTAATATGATAGGTAAAGAAGATCTAGGATCAAGATAATAATAATAATATATGTGTATCTCTATCTTATCTCC
>NW_006399863.1:11149348-11193238 GCF_000299155.1 Elephantulus edwardii
TGTGTGTGTGTGTGTATAAGAAACAGCATCATACCAGTGTATTAACAGAAATTATTTAGTCATGTGTTATAAGGTGATTCAGAATCAACAAGAAGACTGATAGAAGAAGAAAAAGAGGGAAGAAGAGAGATGAAAGAAGAAAGAGAGGGGAGAGTAAAAGGGAAGGCAGGGAAGAGTTTTGGTAAGAGGAAGGGGAAATTAAAGGAAGGATAGTACAGAGATGGGAAAGAGATATGGAGCATAGAAATAAGGGAATGTGGAGGTTAGCAGGGCACAGGAGAGGGAAGGTGCAGAGAAGAAGAAAACCGGTAGATGAGATAGAAAATGATGAGATAAAGGTCAGAATGTGGAAGCCCTTTTTAAGTAGGTTGACATTCAAATGGAAGCATTTTAAATACAGTAGAAAGATAATTTTAGAAAGTATATCATTCAGGCTGAGATAAGGAGATAAAAGTAGCAGGAGTATAATGTGGGAGCCCATAAACCCAGAACGTGTGCACGCAAATAATCCATCTACATACAACAGTATACTGACTTTACTTAAGGAGTCTTTACTGTTGTTATGAAAACAAATAATTTTAATACCCATGTTCTCAGTGCACCATGCAAGTGATCTATCTTGGAAGTGTTACTGTTTTTAAGGCAGGAGTGAACGATATGATTTTCCTAGTCTTTTCTTCTACGATTTATTTTCTTATTCCAGTAAAAGCATCCTCCAACCTGAGACAAATGTATGGCCAATCACACAACAGTGACTGAATTCGTCCTCCTGGGATTCAGGGATCATCCCGAGCTGCAGTGTCTTCTTTTTGTAATTTTCCTACTTGTCTATATGATCACTGTGGTTGGGAACCTTGGCATGATCTTATTAATCAGCATCGACTCACGTCTCCACACTCCCATGTACTTCTTCCTCAGTAACTTGTCCTTTGTTGATTTCTGCTACTCCTCTGTCATAGCGCCCAATATGCTGGTGGATTTCTGGGTCGAAAACCCAGTCATTTCATTTAGTGGATGTGCTACTCAGTTCTTCTTTTTTGGTTCTTTTGCCGGCATTGAGGGCTTCCTGTTGGCTGTGATGGCTTATGACCGCTATGTGGCAATCTGCAAGCCTCTCTTGTATACAGTCCTCATGACCCCCCGTCTCAATGTCCTCTTGGTGTCAATTACATATACTGCGGGCTTTATAAACGCTGCCATTCACACTGGACTCACCTTCCAGCTGTCTTTCTGCAACTCAAACATCATCAATCACTTTTTCTGTGACACTCCGCCCCTCCTTAAACTCTCTTGTTCTGACACACGGATCAATGAGGTGGTTATTTTTGCTTTTGCTAGCTTTAATGAGCTGAGCTGTCTCCTGACTCTTCTCATCTCTTACCTCTACATTCTGACTGCCATTCTGAGGATCCAGTCAGCTGAGGGGAGACACAAAGCTTTCTCCACCTGTGCCTCTCACCTGATGGCTGTCACCATTTTCTTTGGGACAATCTTATTCATGTATCTGCGCCCCAGCTCCAGTTATTCAATGGACCAAGACAAAGTGGTGTCTGTGTTTTATACCGTGATCATCCCAATGTTAAATCCACTCATCTACAGCCTGAGAAACAAAGAGGTGAAAGCTTCCGTTGGTAAAATCTTCAAAACTAACACTTTTAACTTGTGTTGTTGAAGTCGTAAATGTGTAATATGATAAGACTAGAATGAAACTTAAATGTAACCAAACCCACTGCCATTAGCCCTGGTTCCAACCTTTATTTTTTCTGTAGATTTTCTTCTGGTTATAGAATTGGACCAAATGTCCAAGATACAAGAGATGAGTGTCGAAGAGGAGGAATATAGTCACTCAGTATAAATTCCACTTATCCCGCAGATAGCAATTTCTAGAAAATATCCACCATCATATTTTAATCCATATTGACAGTTGTAAAGCCCGGTATTGAAATATATGGAGATAGCGTCAGTTCTGACTGTATGGCACACAACAACAACAACAAATACTAATGAATAGATATGATATGTGTTATTATTTGGTATCTTTAATTGTAAAGACAGTAAATAAGATTTTAGTATATCACTTAAAGGACTTTTTAATTGGAAAATAAACATTAATTCAAACCAACATAGATCTGAGATTGGGACTCAGCGCCACTAGAATTGTCTGACTTGTTCTTTCATTTTTATTTGCTTTGCTTCCAGAATCACTGTGATGTAGGAACTCAGTTGCTCTAACCTGAAGTGTGTTGAACCAGAATCATTGTCTTATAGAGAAAGCTGCGTCTTTTTTATGAAAGACTAAACTGCCTGTCATAGCTTGAATGTTCCTTGTGTGTGTACATGTGTATCACCCGTCTGTGAGATGTGTGTGCATGTGTGTGTTTGTGTGAGTGCTGAGTGTGCACCGACAGTGGAAGAAGTTGTGTAACTCTAATGGCTGCTTCAGTTCATCATATGTTTATTTGGCAAAAACCAATTCCTTATATGTCTTCTTCTGTTTACACATTTATAGATACGTAACACTTCTTTACATTGATAAGGTCTTAACAAAAATGGTATCACTAAGGAGCTATAAATCACTCTTAATCACTTGTTATGCATGTGAGACTGGACAATAAATAAGGAAGATGGAAAGAAAATCGATGCCTGTGGACTATGATGTTGGAGGAGTGTACCGTATATCCCATAGACTGCCTAAAGAGCAAACAGATACATCTTGGAGAAGGTAAAGCCCAAGTTGTTACTTGAAAGCAAGGATTGTAAAGCTTCAACCTGAATTCTTTGGGCATGTTGCTGGGAGACGTTATTCTTTGGAAAAATAAACCATGCTTGGAAAAGTGGTAGGATCATGGAGGAGAGGAAGACCCTCAAACAGGTGGATTGACACAGTGACTGTAGAAATGGGTTCAAGTGTGTCAGAGATTGTGAGATTGGCACAGGATAGGAACGGGCTCAGATCTGTTATTCGTAGAGTTGCAATCCGTCATACTTGACTACTATGTGTATAGAAGTCTGCGGACAGAAAAATAGATATATACAAAAAAAATAGATATATACATCTACTTGGCAATGTGAATCAATATAACGTAATTAAAATTGGTGCTAGGTGAGCTTGCACTTAATTGGTGGTCATGAGCCCATCAACTGACATTATGAGATCCTCCAGAATTTACTTAATAAGTTTCTTAGGGCTACGCAGAGATTCCCTGTAATGGTCAGGGTAAAGCTACACTGAGAACACAGGGCAGAGATCAGTCTTCAGATGTCCTTGAGCTTATTCCATCTTCATTAAAAAAAAAGAATTGAAGCATTGAACACCAATGACTGAAGGCCAGATGAGTTGTTGGATGAATCAAGTGAAGAGAGAAAAAGGTCACTACAAAGAGAGGGGAAAAAGAATAACCCAAAATGCATGTGAGAGAGACCCTGAAAAATAGTACTTGAGTCAAGAAACCAAAACAAAGGGAAGAGATGTTGAAGCAGAAGAGCTGAGCAGAAGATTTCAAAAGGCATCTTGAGAAGATAAAGCAAAGTATTATAATGAAATGTACAGAGACCTGGAATTGAAGAATAGAAAGGGAGAACTCACTCAGCATTTCTCAAGCTGAGAGAACTGATAAATTCAAGCCTCAAGTTGCAGCAGTTTTAGACGCTATGGTAAAAATCTTGAATGATTCATAAAACCTCATAAAAAGATGCATTGAATACACAGAATCACTGCAAAAAAAAATACTGGCTGACACTGACTACAACACCAGAACACCTACCATCTTTCTCTTACATCGCTCCACCTCATTAATTGTGTTATTGCAGTTGTTGTTGAGGTGTCGTGGAGTCAAGCATGACTTATAGTGGCCCAATGAACAAGACCTGAGCCCTGTTCTATCCTGCGCCATCCTCACTCTTCCTGACACACAAAAGCCCACTGCAGCAGTCACTTTGTCAATCCACCTGGTTGAGGGTCTTCCTCTCCTCCACTCATGTCCTTCTCCAAAGAATAGCACCTCCTAGCAACATGTCCAAAGTATGTGAGGTGAAGCCTCATCATTCTTGCCTCCAAAGAGTACTCAACTACATCCTCTTCAAGACATGTCTGTTCGTTCTCTTGCCCGTCCATGGTATGTTCAGTGCTCTTCTCCAATACCTCAGCTCAAAGGTGTCAATTCTTTTTCTGTCATCCCTATTCATTGTCCAGCTCTTGGATGCATAGCTAGTAATTGGAAGGATGATGGCCGGAATCAGATACACCTTGGTCTTCAAACTGACATCACCACTCATTAATTTGGAAAGGTCCTTAACTACAGATTCTCCCAGTGCAATGTATCTCCGTATTTCTGACTGCTGGTACCAAGGGTGTTAATTGTGGATCCAAGCAAGATGAAGCTGTTAACAGTTTTAATCTCCTCTCCATTCATCATGATGTTGCCTATTGGTTCAACGGTAAGAATCTTTGTTTTCCTGACTCTGAGATGCAATCCATGCCAAAGGTTTCATTCCTTGACCTTCTCTCCAAGTGCTCCAAGCCCTCCTCACTTTCAGCAAACAAGGTGTGTCATCTGCATAACACAGGCTATTGATGAGTCTATCTGGAATCCTGATGGCCACAAGCCTCCTCATAGAGTCCAGCTTCTTGGATAATTTTCTCAGCATACAGATTGAGTAGATCCGGAGAGTGAATGCAGCTCTGGCACACTCCTCTCCCAATTCCAAACCTTGCAGTACTCTGCTGCTCTGTTCATAAAATAGCCTCCTGTTCCGGGCGTGGGTTCTGCATGAGCACAATCAAGTGCTCTGGGATTTCCATTCTTCTCAATGCCAGTCACAACTTGTCAGGGTCTTCACAGTCAAATGCCTTTGCATAGTCAGTAAAGCACAAGTAGACATTCTTATGGCATTCCTTACTTTCAGTCAGGATCCATCTTACACCAGTAAAGATGCCCCTGGTGCCACAGCCTCTTCTAAATCCTGTTTGAGCTTCCTTATCTATGTTCCAGACATTTTTAATTATCTTCAACAATATTTTGCCTGCATTAGTTATGTTGTTGTTGATTGCCGTCAAGTTGAGTACAACTCTACGACTCTATGAACAAAGGACCAAATGCCTTTCCACAGTTATCGTCATTTCCTCAAGTTTATAGAGTTTTCACAGGCGTGTGGTTTAGGAAGTGGATGCCACTCCTGCTTCCAAATCTAGTTTACAACTTGCAGCTCCACCAAACACTGTGCACATTAGGAAACCATTATGGTATTTGATACCCCTACGGCACAAGGTTCAGCATCACAGCAAACCCAGATTATCTTAGCACAGCAAATTGACAAAGAGGGATGTACAAAGTAGAAGAATGTTACTCCAAATATAACAACACTAGTCTCACTTAGCACTGGTTAAGTGTTGTCAAGTTGAATATGGCTCATAGTGACCCTATGAACAAAAGACCTGAACTCTGTTCTATAATTTACATAATTTTGTGTGTTTATGGAGTTTAGGAAATATAAAATATAACTCTGAAATGTTCTTTGGAGAATTCCCTCATCTGTTCTAGAGGCAAGAAGCTGTGCTACCATCACAAAGCACGAATTAAAATCTACCAGCTGCTCTGTGGGAGAAGAAAGGGCAGTCTCCTCCCACGCTATTAACTGCCTTCTGAAAACCTGTTGGAGGATCAGCTATGGGTGACTTCTGACTCAGTGGTATGCAACAACAACAACAATACTAAAAATGCAAAACTTATCTACTTATATTTTCCTTCTTCTGTATTCTTGGAAGTATTGGTTAATTTATCTCCCCTAAGAATCTCCTGTATTCATGAACCAAGAAAGGTACTAGCCTTCCGTAGAGAGGTTGGCATCAAAGGACTATCGTGGTCTTCAAAACAACAAATCATGGTTTATGTCCTTGAGGAGCAGAATGTACTTTAATGGGTTACTTTGAATTACTAAAATGTTCTTTCACTTTCTATTTTTTACATTACTTCGATTTGTTTACAAAGTTTGAATACATTGTTTTTCACAAAATATCCTTCCCATTTCCATCATCTCACCCACACATTGAATTGTGCAACTCTATGATTGAAATCTTACCCTCCCATCCTCACCCCTCTATTTCTAAACCGTCCCCCATGAATCCTATGCTCATTCTATAATAATGGTTTTGTACAATATTTGTCCTTATGGGACTGAGTTAGTTCACTCAGCATAATACTCTCCAGTCCCTCCCAATTTAGGAAGTAATTTACAAAATTATTGCTCCTAAGTGCTGCAGAGTATTCCATTGTATGAATGTACCACAACTTCTCGATCCATTCATTTGTGCTTGGACATCTGGGCTGTTTCCATGTTCTTGTGATGGTATAATGCAGCTGTGAAAATTGTTGTACAAATTTCCTTTTGAGCCTCAGTTCTCATTTTCTTGGGGTATAATCCAAGCAATGGGATAGCTGGGTCACATGGATTTTCTATGTTCAGCTTTTTGAGGAAACACCAAGCTGCCTTCCAGAGATGTGGTACCATTGTACAATCCCACCAACAATGTACAAGAGTTTCTATCTTACCACATCCTCTCCAACAATTATTACTTGCTGTCCTCTTAAACTTTGCCACTGCTACAGGAGTGAGATGGTGTCTCACTGAGATTTTGATTTGCATCTCTCTTATTACGAGTGATTTGGAGAATTTCTTCATATGTCTGTTGGCCATTTAAATATCTTCCTCTGTGAAAATTCTTTCCATGTCTTTTGCCCATTTTGTAATTGGGTTATCAGACTTTTTCTTATGGAGGTCCAGGGGTATTTATAAACTTTTGTTATGAGACTTTTGTCTGAGATGGTATTTCTAAATGTTTCATCTAGTCAGTATATTTTCTTTTTACCCTATTGGAAAATGTTTTTGATTACCATAAAGATTTGATCTTTAGATGGTCCCATTCATCAGTTTTATCCTTTTCAGATTGTACATTTCTGGCTGTATTTGGCAGTCTCTTTATATTATAGACTAGAGCTTCTAAGCTTGATCCCCGTTTGTCTCTTATGAACTTTATGGTTTTGGACTTTACCAAAAGTCTTTCCCAAGTCTCTTATCCACCTTGAGATGATTTTGGTCTATGGTGTGAGATGTAAATCCTGTTTTACCTTTCTGCAGGTAGCAGTACCTTGGTAGCATCGCACCTACTGGACAGAAAGAGATTCTAAATAAGCCAAAGGTGGGTGATTTTGATCTGAGGCCCTCAGAACTGGTGTTGTTTTTGGTCAAACATTATTCTAAGTGGTATAGCACTGGTCTGTCCATTTGCTGTACAGAGGTAACTCTTGGTTGCTGTGATGCTGAACACTGTAACACTGATGCATCAAATGCGATAATGTTTACCCGTGGTGGACAGTGTTTGGTGGACCTTCTGGATTAAAACAAGCTTGGAAACAGGAATGGCATCTACTTCTGAAATACCTTGTCTCTGGAAATCCTATCAACTTGAAGAAATGATGAAAGTTATACAAGTGGTCAGATATTTCGTTCATAGGGTCACTATGAGTCTTCTATGACTCAATGATACTTAACAACAACAACAACAACAACAATTCTTTCAGAAGATGCAGCCAGAGTGCTCATTGGAGGCAAAAATGATGAGTTTTCACCTCTCAAACTTTTGTCATGTTACTAGGAGTTGCTTTTCCTGGAGAAGAACATGATGCTGGGAAGGGTAGAGGGTTTGTGAAGGAGAAGACGACCCTTAACCAGGTGAATTGACACAGTGTCTGCTACAGAGGCCCTTTTGTGTCAGGAAGTGTAAGGATGGCACAGGATGGAATAAAGATCTGATCTTTTGTTCATAGGTTCACTATGAGTCATACTCAATGGCACCTAACAACAGTAACAGCATTACACAATCGGGCTATTCAAGAATATTTGCATCACACTAGTTACAGTCCCTTATTCTTATGGCTTCTTGAATGGACTCTCTCAGGCAGCTTTGAATTTTCAATTGTCTTTCTGTGGCTCTCAAGCTGCTCTTTCTTCTCCATTCTCCTATCTTTTCATTTCTGTGACCATCTGAAGATATACTCTGGTGAAGGCAAGTACTAAGTGAAGATACATTCTGATGAAGGCAAGTACTAAGCTTTCTCCACTTCTGGTTTCCACCTATCAACAGTCATCATATTTTCATGGAACCCTCTTCTGCACCCCCTTAAGATTGTCATCTGAGAAATTCATAGGAGAGTCTACAACAATTAGGGAATTTTTATACTTTTTTTAGTTGAATGCTGAACCCATTGATTTACAGCCTAAGGTATGTGAGGATGTGATTCATGCCACACAACAAGTCATCAAGGGATATATCTTCCATAAAATTAGAATGTAATTATCCATTTCTAATCACTCATTTTATCTTATAATGTCTCACTCAAAAGACAATTGTAGTACTGTATTACTATGATTTGTTTATAATCAATAATTCTCTATGATCTCATTAGCTACTGTTTCTTAGAATTAACACCTTGATGACAGATTTGTTTAATAAAAATTTTGATATTGATTTAACAGCCATTTCCTTTGTCAGACAGCTAGAAATTAATTGGTTGATATGAAATCATTCCATAAAAACTGTTGTCATTTAACTTGACATATATTCATAACTAACTCACTCTGTTGAAGAACTTTTAGAAATCTGTATTGTTTTGTATAATATGGTTTATAGATTTAGAGTGATGGTCAGGATTGATTATAGTTCAAGGTTGTGTTGTTGTTATGTGCTATTGGAGTGACAGTGACTCATTGTGACTCTGAGACAACCTCACCATCCCGACACACCTAGCCTCACTATCATAGTGGTTCAGGTCAATGTATCTCATCAAATCTTTCTTTCTCATGCTGACCTTCTACCCCTCAAAAGATGATGTTCTTCTCCAAGGACTGGCTCCTCTTGATATATGGCCAATGTATGTGACACAGAATTTATAGTCTGTCTTATTTTATGTTTTTTGTATAAAGACTATGAAGCATTTCATATTCCCATTCATTTTATAAAACATTGTTTACCATCCACAAGTTTAAACTTTTATAGATTCCCCCCCCAACCCACGTCATAGATAAAAAGTCAAACCATTAAAAAAAACAGTAATTTATTATCATCAATTTCAGTTGTCAACATTTTAAAAGTTTCCAAGAATTGGGATCCAATTCAGTAATCAGTATTGCAAAATGGCATTGCCAGTGTTTTCCCAATGTTTAAGATCTGACTCAGGGCCTCTTTCCTAAGAGTTTATAAGGTTAACTGGTTTCCACAGAGCTAAGAATATACTGAGAAGTTATGAAATATGGTATATATGTCTTTCCTCTATATGAAAGCCTACTGTTTATTTTACGTTATAAAACATGCTTTTCTAGTCAGGGCTGGCCCACTAGTTCTCAAACAACTGTTCCATTTATTCCATAAATACATTATTAGTAAACTGTTTTTGTTAGGTGCCAATGTGGTTAGAAGTCATACCGTCAACCTAAAGACAACATAAGTTATATTGACTGCATCTGTGGAAAGAAACTGGAGAAATTCAACATCAGCCGTTACAACCAGGCCAAGAACTAACAGTGAAACACAAAATCCACCACTCATTTGCAAGTTAAAATTGAAGTTGAAGAAAATGAAAACAAGTCTATGCAAGAGAATGAAAATATGACCTTGAATTTATCCCAATTGCATTTAAAAATCATTGTAAGAGCAGATTTGACACATTGGACATTAATGGCCAGGCAAGGCATGGAATGAAATCAAAACCATCGTCCAAGAAGAAAACAGGGATAGGAAAGAAAGAAAAGGCCAGCATAGGTATCAGAAGAGACTCTGAAATTTGTATTGGAACCAAAAAAAGCCAAAACAAGGGGAAGGAATGTTAAGGGAAGGCAGGTGAATAAGATTTCAAAGGAGAAGACCAAGAAAAGTCTTGGAATGACATGTGCAAGGAACTGGAGTTAGAAAATCAAAAGGAAAGAGCAAGCTCAGCATTTCTCAAGCTGAAATAACTGAAGAACAAATTCAAGCCTTGAACTGCAATACTGAAATACTCTGCATGCAAATTCTTGAATTACGCAGACACATCAAAAGATTATGGAAGGGATACAAAGAGTAGTTGTACCAAAAAGAATCAGCGTTGAATCATTTATGAAGTAGTATATGATCAAGAACCAATGGTACTGAAGAAAGAAGTCCATACTCCACTGAAAGCATTGGGAGAAAAAGAAAAGAACAAACCAGGCTCCAGGAATTGATGGAATACCGGTACTTCAGGAAACAGATGCATTCCTGGATATACTTGCCATTCTCTGCCAACAAATATGGAAAACATTTACCTCTCCAACTGACTTTGAAGAGATCCATATTTGTTCCTATTAGGTAATCCAATAGACAGTGGAATTATAGAACAATATCATTAAAATCATATGCATGTAAAATCCTGCTGAAGGTTATTTAAAAAACTGTTTTAACGGTATAGTGACACAGAATTACCAGATATTCTATTTCTAACTTGAGGAGGTAGTGGCACAAAGGACAAGCTAGCTGATGACAGATGGATATGAGTATTGACTTTACTGAACCCGACAATTAAATCCAATGATTTTTTTAGAATTCTTTGGGATTTTCTATATATAGATTCTAACTCTTCAAATCATCAAATTAAGTTTATGCCCTTGAGAAACAAAGATTATGTTAATTGCTTGTTTAGAAATATCTTTAAAATTCTTCAGGGAATATGCCTTAGGAATCAAATATGTCATCCCACATTATTCTGACAGAAAATGGCAAATAACCTTAAGAGGTAAGTGATATATACCATTTCACACTACAAACACATACTGAGTTTTTGTATGAAGGTTATTACCACATTTAATGAGGAAAAATTATTAAAATTTTTCTTGTCTTTTCTATTAATCAATTGATAATATTCTATACATATTTAAAAGTAAATTCTTATATTAAAATCATTTGCAAGAAACAAAGGAACAAGAACACAGGGTCCAGTTCTTCAAGAGTAATGAATATTAAAAAATGTGTCTTTTGCAAGGAATGAAAGAGATTAACTAGACCTGGAATCCTGGACAACAGTCAACCATTATTTCCAACATGCTTTCCATTTGCATGAGTGTAATAATGGTTTTTTAACAGGGATTAAAAATTATCCATACAGGCAAACAATTTTTTTCTTGACTATATTCTTTTAAGATCCACTTTCTTCATAAGTTATTCTCTGAATGGCTATTTGAAACATTGCTTATTGTAATTTGATTTTTCATAAAGTTTGTTGCTCACATATGTCAATTTATAGTGTATGATATCTGTTTCTTTTACAATACAAATACTGGCAAGGGAAGAAATCTGTTCACTGTTGTGATCTCTCAAATTGCAGGGTAGGCAAGCATAGCTTAGGAGTGTAAAAGAGAAATTTTATCTGGTTGAGGCTGATTTTATAAAACAAAACAAAATATAATCCTTGATATTGTAACTTCTAATTTGTATCAGGAGATAACATTTGCTGATGCAATGTCCTGAATGTAATTTTGTCAGTAAATTGTGGGTTTTAAGTAAAAATGTTATACTGAAAATTATCTTCTATCTTGTATCTGAAACAATGGCATATCAGAACTAGGAGAACCAGAGAACTCCAATTTCAACATCAGATAATGAATGTTTTCTGCAAGTTTTTTAACTCATGAAGATGGGGGGGAAATACCAAGTACATTTTCTCTAAGAACACAGGTATTAATATGTGAGTGTGCATATACATGCAAGTGTGTGTGTGTGTGTGTGTGTGTGTGAGAGAGAGAGACAAAGACAGAGAGACAGAGAGAGACAGAGAGAATGAGTTTCATGTAGAGGAAGAAAAAGATACCAAGGTAAAAAGAACAGATATTTTCCTACTCATGAAAGGATCAACAAATGATAAAAATAATGGTTATTAAATATAGGATCAAAAGCAGATGGAAAACCTCATCTTCCTTTCCATTTTCAGTTTGTAAAGGATGAGAAAAATGCCCTCCCTAAACCACAGCACAGTGACCAGATTCATTCTCTTGGGCCTCACAGACGACCCAGTGCTGGAGAAGATCCTGTTTGTGGTGTTTCTGGTGATCTATCTCGTCACGATGGTGGGGAATCTGTGCATGATCTTGTTGATCAGGACCAATGCTCGTCTGCAAACTCCCATGTATTTCTTCCTTGGCCACCTTTCTTTTGTTGACATTTGCTATTCCTCCAATATTACTCCCAACATGCTGTACAACTTCCTCTCAGACCAAAAGGCCATCTCCTACGCTGGGTGCTTCACACAGTGCCTTCTCTTCATTGCTCTGGTGATCACTGAGTTCTACATCCTTGCTTCAATGGCATTGGATCGCTATGTTGCCATTTGCAGCCCTCTGCATTACACAACCAGGATGTCCAAGAGTGTTTGCGTCACCCTAGTCACAGTCCCTTATACTTACGGCTTCCTGAATGGGCTCTCTCAGGCGGTTTTGACTTTTCAGTTATCTTTCTGTGGCTCCCCCGAAATCAACCATTTTTATTGTGCTGACCCTCCCCTTTTAATGTTGGCCTGCTCTGACACCTATGTTAAAAAGATGGCTATGTTTATAGTTGCTGGTTTTACTCTTTCAAGTTCTCTTTTCATCATACTCCTGTCCTACCTTTTTATTTTTGGGACCATCTTGAGGATGCCCTCTGCTAAAGGCAGGCACAAAGCCTTCTCCACTTGTGGTTCCCACCTGACAACAGTCACTATATTTTATGGAACCCTTTTCTGTATGTACTTAAGGCCTCCATCTGAGAAGTCCATAGAAGAGTCCAAAATAATTGCCGTTTTTTATACGTTTTTGAGTCCAATGCTGAACCCACTAATCTACAGCCTGAGGAACAAGGATGTGATTCATGCCATGCAACAAGCCGTCAAGGGAAATCTTTTCCACAAAGTTACAGTGTAATCGTCCATCCACTTCTAATCATTAATTCTCTTTGATAGTATATTTTTCTTCAAAGGAGAAACCTACAGCAGTGAGATATTTGTCATTTTAACATCAGCAAATCTCCCTGATTATGCCAACTAATTATTTCTCAAAATTAATAGCTTGAAGAAAAACAGATTTAATAAAACTTCAATATTTAACTAAAACTGCCTTTTGTCAGAGGTCTGGAAATGAATTAGTTGGCTTAAAAGAATTCTACATGAAAAGTGAATATTGACACTTAAATTGTGAGAGATTCATAACTAACCCATATTGGGAGCAATGAAACTTAATAATAATGAAGACAATATAGAAATACATCTTAAAAAATAATTTATTCCATACACTCATTTTTAGTCATCTACATGAGAATATAATAACTTATTTCTATATTCAACCATTATTGAATTATCTTAAATGTATTATTTTGTTGTCTGCTTTTAGCTGTAGCACCTATAACAATGCTTCTAGTAACTAACTACTATATTTTTATTGTGACATATTTAAATTATTCTCCAGGAAAAAACTCTATTTATCTTAATTTTTTTTTTTTTAATTTGGGCTCTATTTTGAAACTTTAGTTATCTGAACAAAGTTCTACTTTTCAAAAATTTTTCCTTCAGAAACACTTATTGGGTTTATGTTTTTTTTTTTAAACAGTAGACAAATGTTTTAATAGTGGTTGTTGGTATTTGGTATGTGCCTTTGAGTTGGATACAACTCATAGTGGCTCATAAACAGCAAACCTGAACTTTGTTCTATTTTATGCCATCTTCGTCATTGCTAATACACTTGAGCCCATTGTTACAGTTACTGTGTCAAACTGTCTTGTTTAATGTATTCTTCTCCTTTGTTGACTCTTTACCTTTTTTAATTACTTTCTTATTACTTTTTTTACAAATTTCAATCAACATTTACAGAGATTTTGGATTTCCATTCATTCGTTGTTGCACTTGTCTCCCTGCCCACCACACCCCAACATGCAGTTCGCTCTTCTTGAAAAGCAAAAGAAAAACTCCTTCATTGGTATACAATCTCCCTGCAACACCCACCCCAACTCTGAGTATACTCCCCTCTGCAACCCTCATTCCAAACTCTTATGATAATCATAATGCACTAAAATATATTCCTTTCAAACTGTTCTCTCCCTTATCAGCTTCAATGCTGATACATAATTTATCCAGTTTTTCCCAGTCTTACCCCCTCTCTGATGTCAGCCTTATTCTACACACAGTGACCCCAAATTTTGTTTAAATTGAGCATATATGTCAAAGTTGTATAATGAATAATGAAGACTAAAAAGACTTAATATATATGAATATCTACTCATGTTGAATATGCATCTTGAATGAACTGAATAACCACAACACACAATATTTTCATTTCAGAGATGTGCACTTATTTGTCTACATATTTATTTGATTTTGGGGCGTGTGAAAGGGAAAAAGAAGAAAATGATCCAAAGATAATCCTAGAAATGAATTGCATCAGGTCGTGATGTCAGTAGAATACCCTGTGCAACTGACCTGAGTTTTGAGTACCAGTATCATTTTTAGTCTTTCAAATGATATCCATTATCTTTCACATTTTTCTTTTTCTGAAGAAAGAGATATGCTACTATTATATCAATTTGATTGCTCTGTCACCAAATTGAATTCTCAAACTTATTTGAAATATATGATTATAATTGGTGGAAAAGCACCATATTTTACCTAAACAGCCTATAAATTTCTAGCGCTGAGAATTACTGTGACTCTCAGAGCCATGTTTACATCCCAGATTCGCAACACTGAGTGACTGACTTGTAATCTTTTCATTCCACTTGTTTAGTTTATTTTCTTCTATTTAGAATTTAGTTTATCATAATGTAAGTATTGAAAGGTGCCCCAGAAACTCTTTAGAGATAAGAGAGCATAAGTTGACATGCTAAGTTCATTCTTGATATGACATGGTTAGGTATTGATGGGTTGGTCTAATTCATTATGGGCAGCAGAATGAACCACTGTCCCCACTTACATCATCTTCAGAATTTGTGCTTTGTCTGAGTGCATTGCTGCATTTAGTTGAAATCGATCTCATAGAGGGTTTTCCCCTTTTTAAATGACCTTTTATTTTACCAATCTTGAGATCTTACTCTAGGTGTTAGTCCCTATGGATGATGGGTCGAAATACCTGAGATGAAATGTCAGAAATCTTTCTTCTAAATAGCATTCTGAATATTCTCCCAAGAGAGATTCCCCCCAATTCTTGTATCAGTCCATAACATTCTGTATTCTTCAAGGACACTATAACTAAAATTCACTTAATTCTTCTTCAGTCTTCCCTGTTCATTGGCCAGATTTGAGTGTTCAAAAGGAGATGGAAGAGAAGAACTACTCTCAATGAGATGAATTAACACAGTGACTGTCACGATAGGCTTGAGGATGACAGAGGTCATGAAAGGATGAAGGATAGGGCAAGGTTCACCTCTGATACTCAGGAAGTTGCTATATATCATAGGAGACTGGATGGTACCTAGCAACAACAAAGATATGGAAAATACCATGATTATAGTAGATGGCACTTTAGTCCTCAGGTGGTACTTTTGCATATTATGACTTTAAAAACAAATCATTTTACAGTATTTTTCACTAGTACGATACATTTCAGTACAACCCATTATTTGATTTCTTGACTACTGTTTTCTGACTAAACTTTGGAGACGAAAATAAAATTTAATTCTTATATTCTCAATATTTTTCTATATTTGTGATGATTCTTATTGACCAAGTTGTTAGGATTTTTGATTTCTCAAATACTTTCTTTTCTCTGTGGTTAGAGATAATCTGTTATTCTTGTGTCCCTGTCATCATCTTGAAACATATGCTGTAGGAGATCAAAGACTACAACCTTCTATATAAATTACATTTCAACAAAACAAAATAAAAACTCACAGACCACATCATTATAGTGAGAGAAAAGATTGAAGTTGTCAATGATTTCATTTTACTTGGACCCATAATAAACACCCGCAAGAGCAGCAGTCAAGACATAAAAAGACATAATGGGGAGATCTCCTGTCAAGGACTTCTCCAAAGTTCTGAAGAGCAAGGATGTTACTTTGAAGACATGCATAAGCCAAGTCATGGTCTCTTCATCTGAAAGTTGGACAATGAATAAGGATGACAAAGAATCAATGCCTTCAAGTTGGAGTTTTGGAGCCAAGATCTGAACATGCCATAGTGCCAGAAGAATAAACAAGTCTGTCTTATAGTAGGACAGCCAGAGTATTTCTTGGAGGCAAAGATTGTGAAACTTTGTGTTACGTACTTTGAGTATGTTGTCAGTAGGGGGCAGTCCTTGGGACAGAACATCAGGCTGAAGAAAAGCAGAGAACTGGAGAAAGAGGAAGACATAAACAGATGGTGACATAGTGAGTGTAACAGTGCACTTAAACATATCAGAAATGATGAGAATGGTGCAGAATAGGGTGATGTTCAGATCGGTTGTTCATAGAGTCTTTGTGGCCTAGTGCTAAGAAGCTACATTGCAATCTCAAAGTCACCAGATGCTCTTCCGAGAAGGATGAGCAATGTCCGCCCGTATGATTTATTCCCTCTGAAAACTCACTGGTGGGTCAGCTATGAGGTGGTTCCGACTTGACATCACACAGCAGCAACAACAACAACAACAACAGCTAAACACACCAACTTTTATCTTGAGAAAATATTGTAAAATTTAAATAGAGAAAACAACGGAACAAACAAAACGGCTGAAATTTTTAATGAGAGGGCACTGAAAATATAGACCATTTTAGGATGAATTGACACCTTAATCATATTATCTCCATAAACATGTTTGTGTCCTCTTTTGTAGTTACTGTATGCTGTACAGGCTATGGTCTTTGCAATCACTTGTCATGCATCAGAGAGTTGGACAATGACTAGGGATGATAGAAGGAGAATTGATGCCTTTGAGCTGTGATGCTAGAGAAGAGTATTGAATATACCATGGACTGCCAAGAAAACAAACAGATTCATCCTAGAGAGGGTTAAACCAGGCTGCTCCTTGGAGGCAAGGAGTCTGAGGCTTTGTATTACATACTTTGGACATGTTATAAGGAGGGAGACATCCTTGGAGTGGGACATCATGCTTGGGAGGGTGGAGGGATGGTGCAGAAGGGGAAGACCCTCTATGAAGTTGATTGATTCAGTGACTGGGGTAATTTGGATGGGTGTATTGGAGGCAGTGAGATTGGCACAGGATAGAGCAGGGTTTAGGGCTGTTGTACATAGGGTCGCTATGAGTCGCAAGCGACTCGATGACACATAACAACAACAACATAGGCTGTTGAGTCAGCTCTGACACACGAAAATATGCCTCAAATATTCTTTGGAGAGGCGTACAAAAAAGTTCACTAACTTTGTATGCAAAGGGAAGAGACCTCAGATGAGCAAAGTATTACTGAAGAAGAGGAAATATAAAGTCGTTTATATTTAAAAACATTCTATGCAGTCATGGTAGTCAAAACAGCCTGGTACTAGTGCAATGACAGGTGTAGAATATAAAGGGACAAAATTGAGGGCCCAGAAGTAAATCTATTCATGTACAGAGTTAGAGTGCTGATTCTTTACAAAAGTCTGAAATCCAGTAAGTGGAGCACAGATGGGCTATTTCATAAACAGTGCTGCCAAAATGGAGGTTTTTAAAAAAAATGAGGAGAAAAAAGATCTAGATGTCACATTGTTGTTGTGTACTCTTGGGGTGAAAGTGACCTATGGCTGACCCTCCAGCAGGTTTTCAGAGCCAGTTAATTGCATGGGAGAAAACTGCTCTTCTTTCTCCTGTGGAGAAACTGGTGGATTTGAACCATTTGCCTTCAGGATTGCAGATCAACATCTTGCCACTAGGCCAGCAGAGCTCCAGAAACAATTTAAAAATAATATCTCAATATAAAGCCTGTAATTATAAAAATCATCAAAGAGAAAAAGAACTGCCTGTTTACAAAACCTAATTTATAGCATAAATAAACCATCACATATAACAGAAAACATGCTAAAGTGGCTAAGCTAGTTTAACAGTAAGTACAAAAGTGTATCAGACAGTTCACCATTGTGTTTTAGAAACTTAATTCCCATTGAATTAGTTGATAAAACAACATATGGGAATGATTGTATGACGCACAGTGTAAATGAAACAAGTGTGAAACACATTAGGTACAAATTTTGTATGCAAACCAATATAAAAGAAAGATGAAACAAACCAAAAACTTAACAGCACCAAAACAATTAAAAGCAGTACTGCACATTGTGAAAAATATTTGGCAATAACATATATGACAAAGAACAATTTTTAAAAAATTAATAGAAAATTTACCAACAATAGCAACATTGCAACGATCCATTAAAAGAACGGACTGAGGGCATGGACAAACATTTGAAAAGAGGACTTTCAGGTGACCAGCTAACACATGAAGAAAGGCTCACTAATCATTTTTGTAGTTGATTTTAGGTGCCATTGAGTTAACTCTGATTCATTGTCATCCTACGCATGAAAGACAGACGCTGTGCCCAATCATGCTTCATCGTCACAATCTCCTTTGTGCTGAAGCCCATTGTTAGATTCACAGTATATCCATTTCACCAAGAGCTTTGCACTCCTTTTCTGACCCTCCAACTTTCCAAACACGTATCCTTTCAAAGACTGCTATCTCCTGACAACACGTTCAAAGTAAGAAAGACATATTTTGCTTCTAAGAAACATTCTAGTTGCTCTTTGTCCATCCCAGATTTGTTGATTCTTTCGGCATTCATATTATGTTCAGGAGGCCATCAAGTTAAATTGGCATATATAGTCTGAAAAGACAACCTGACTCAATATAATTTGATGAGTACTAACTGGGAGTCTTAAACCTTGCAAATGGCCATAGAAGGCACAATTATTGGTTTTCCCCTGTTCTGAAAGGGAACAGTGAAGAAAATCAAAGACCATTGGACAAAGGGATTAATCAGCTCAAATCCCTGTTTATATGACTGTGACTAGAAGAACTGACGGAAACTAGATGACTTCCCTGAGTGGCATCATAATAAAAGACCTTGGAGAGAATGGGATACAAAATAGAGAATAAAAGTCAAAATTATAAAAAGACCAGTATTACAGGTCTGATTCAGACTTTTGAAGTCACCAAGACTCCAGACCTAGAACTGAGATCACCTCCATGACTCAATGTCTAATCAAACAATTGTTGCTGTTATGTGCCGTCGAGTCATTTGCGACTCATAGCAACCCTTTGTACTACAGCCCTAAACCCTGCTCTGTTCTGTGCCAATCGAACTGCCTCTGACACAACCATCCCAATTAGCCCAGTCACTGAATCAATCCATCTCATAGAGGGTCCTTTAAAGTCATCAATAACAATATGGAGTGATGAATTTTAATAACAATGAATGATAAAAGATAAAAATATTTTCCTAGATCTAAATTTCAGAAGCAGCACAGGATAAGACAAAGTATAGATGTAAATGAGTCACATGGGAAGGCAGATGGAAGAAAGCTATTACAATATGAGAACTGTAATCAACTTCATGACCTATGGTTGATGATGATGATGTTGTTGTGGACCATCTAGTCAGAACTGACCCCCCAGCAGGTTTTCAGAGGTAGTTAATTACACAGGAGGAGCTTGCTCATCCTTCTCCTGCAGAACAGCTGGTGGATTTGAACCACGAACCTTTGGGATTGCAGTGCAGTGCCTTCATGTCAAGTGTGATTCATAGCAACCCTATGAACAATGGATCTGAGCCTTGACCTATCCTGTGCCATCCTCATTGTCTCTGACATATCTGAGCCCAGTGATACAGTCACCATGCCAACGCATCTTACACAGAGTCTTCTTTTACCGACTCTCCGTCATTCCAACCATGATGTCCTTTTCCAAGGACTGGTTCCTCCTCATGAAGCATAATGTGCATCAATTGTTGACTGGAAAAATTGTCCCATAAGCCTTAACTCAAATAATAATAAAATCCTTTTTAAAGAAATGTTTGTACAGTAACGCTTGATATTTTACATTTCTCATTACTTTTGTTAGTGCAAGAAATCAGGATAAAAACAAACACAGAAATAAAATTTTTTCCACTTTAATGTGAGAAATGTTGTTGTTGTTGTTATGTGCCGTCGAGTCTCCTGCGACTCATAGCGACCCTATGTACAACAGCCCTAAACTCCGCTCTGTCCTGTGCCAATCGCACTGTCTCTGACACTCCCATCGAAATTATCCCAGTCACTGAATCAATCCACCTCATAGAGGGCCTTCCTCTCCTGCGCCATCCCTCCACCCTCCCAAGCATGATGTCCCCCTCTAAGGACCGGTCTCTCCTCACTACATATCCAAAGTAAGTTAGACGGAGCCTCAGAATCCTTGCCTCCAAGGAGCCACCTGGTTTAACCCTCTCTAGGACAAATCTATTTGTTTTCCTAGCAGTCCATGGTATTCTCAATACTCTTCTCCAGCACCACAGCTCAAAGGCATCAATTCTCCTTCTATCCTCCTTGGTCATTGTCCAACTCTCTGATGCATAACAGGTGATTGCGAAGACCATGGCCTGTATTAGACGCACCTTAGTCTCCAGAGAGACACCACTGCTCTTCAGCACTTTGGAGAGGTCCCTAACAGCAGACTTTCCCATGGCAATTCACCTTTTAATTTCCTGGCTGCTGGTGCCAAGACTGTTGACTATGGAGCCAAGCAAACTAAAGCTGTGTACAATCTCAATTTCTTCACCATCCATCCTGATGCTGCCAATTGGTCCAGTGGTGAGATTCTTTGTCTTTTTGACATTGAGCCTCAATCCATATTGTAGGCTGCAGTCCTTGACACTCTGCAGCAGGCGCTTCAGGTCGTCCTCAGTTTCAGCAAGCAGCGTTGTGTCATCCGCATAACGCAGATTGTTGATAAATCATCCACCAATCCTGACCCCACATTTCTCCTCATAGAGCCCAGCCTCCCGGATAATCTGTTCTGCATATAGCTTGAAAAGGTATGGAGATAGGATGCATCCCTGGCGTACGCCCTTCCCAATTTTGAACCATGCAGTTCCAATCTCATAAGTTGCCAACAATTTCTCTTTTTATATCCTTATTCAACTTAATGCTTTTGCTTGATTACTCACTATATTGGATCATTTAGAGAGCTTCCAAAATTAAGAACTCCTCTCTGGTTGTAATTAGGCTATATTTTATTCATTTGATTATATTAGCACAGAAAAGTTCATTCTTTTACCTGATTACTTACTATACAGCATTATTTAGAGATCTTCCAAAATAAGGAACTCCTTTCCTGTTTAATTAATTAGACTATTTTTAGTTATTTAGTTATATTAACCCAGGAGTATAGTGTGCTGGAATATATAGAATTGGTGTAATAAAATGGACATAATGAAAAGCTAGAGAGCTTTCATTTATATTACAATGCATACAGGACCAAACGTTCAATTTTTTTCTTCCAACCTTTTTCTTGTTATCAATTTCATAATCATACATTTACTAAAGGATTCTCTCATCTTGACATTGAATCAAAAGATGTTGATAAGGTTAACTCTGCAGAGTGGAGTTCAATTAGAATACATCCATAATAGCCTTTGAGAAAAGTATCCTCAACAATGACCAGCACCCATACTTTCTGATTGCGGTACTACTTTCTTGATATTCACATTGACCATTTCCAACTTTTCAAATTTCTCACCAGCTCTACCGCCCCACCCTTCACTATCTTTTGATGACCTGGATGTGCTCTATCTTTTGAATGTGTTTCTAGAGAAAACCTGAAATTTTCTGTTGGGAATCCTCTTCTCATTACTATCCCAAAATACAGAATTAATGTAATTATGGTTTACTATTTATGTATTATTGAAATTGGTGACTAATTACACTACCTGTTCTAAAAAATATTCTGCACTCAATTATCAAGTATGATATGAACTTTTACATAGAGATTTTGCCCTCCAGTGATTTTCTACCTCTTCAAATCCTCAAATTAAGTGTATACTCTTGAGGAAAAAAGACTATGAAATTGCTTTCTTAAAAATATTTTTAAATACTTCAGGGACTATGCTTCAGGAAGGCAGTATAAATCTTCTTACCTTGTTCTGACAGAATATGGTAAATTAGCCTTTACAGGTAGGTGATGGATAGATACACTTTCATATTACAAAAATGAGTATTTTTATTTTTGCTTGATTTTAAAGCACATAGTAATAATATTATATTCATAATTAAAAATCAGATATTGCATACAAAACATTATGTGAAAACTGAAGGACAAGAATATAGGGTACAGTTCCGAAGAGTAATGAAGACAAAAGTTATTTTCATGACGAATGATAAGAGATTACCTAGACCTGGAAACCTGGACCATATTTAAACCATATTTATGCTTTCCAACATTTCCAAGAGTATATTAGTGGTACTTAAAAAGTGGCAAAAATCCATATATTTTAACTAATTTTTCCTTGGCTTGTCTTCAGTCTCTTTAAGAGTTATTTCCAAATAGCTATTTAAATGCATGATATGATATGATATATTATTATATTATATTAGATATTATTATATTGTATTAGATATTATATTATATTAGAGTTTAGTATATCATATCATTAAATTATATTATGTTCCTTATTATCCTTCCTTTTTCATCAGATCGCTTGTTTCTACATGAAAAATACTAGCTGTTACATATCTATCTTTCATCTCTCTCTCTCTCTAAATACATGTTTCACAAGGGTAAATACTTTTTCACTTCTGTAACCTCATTTCCAGAACATACAAAACTAAACTCTGCAGTGTAAAAAATAAATGGGATATACTTTTAAGTAGAGAAGAAATTCTTGATTCTGTACCTTCTCAGCTACATATCAAGATATAAATGCCACTAATCTAATCAGGATGAAATTTATTAGAGAATTATGAACATTTACATTGTATCTAAAAATATTAGGATATCAGGTAAAAGGTGACCAGAGAACTCCAACTGGCTTCAATGATGATTATGAGCTGTATTTTTTTTTTTTTACTCAAGATGTTGGTGGCAAGTACCAAATATATGGTTCCCTTAAGAATGCATATATTTATGTATGAATATGCATACTCTTTCAAGTAATTGTGTTGACGTGTCTGTGTATATGATTGTGTGTGTATGTGAGAAAGAGACAGAGAGACAAAAAGATTTTCATATGGATAAAGAAAAGAGGCAGAAGTAAAGATACCACAGGTATTTGTTATTGAGGGTTGGTTCTGAATTATTCAAGTAGACACTCTTATGATTCTTTATAAATAAGCATATCATAAGCATAATTATCCCCATGTTGAAAGTATCAATGACTGAATGATAAAATAAATGCTATAAATACAAGCTCAAAATCAGTTCGAAATCCTCACATTTCTTGACATTTTCAGTTTGTAAAAGATGGGAAAATGCTCTCCCTAAACCACAGCACAGTGACCAGATTCATTCTCTTGGGCCTCACAGACGACCCAGTGCTGGAGAAGATCCTGTTTGTGGTGTTTCTGGTGATCTATCTCGTCACGATGGTGGGGAATCTGTGCATGATCTTGTTGATCAGGACCAATGCTCGTCTGCAAACTCCCATGTATTTCTTCCTTGGCCACCTTTCTTTTGTTGACATTTGCTATTCCTCCAATATTACTCCCAACATGCTGTACAACTTCCTCTCGGACCAAAAGGCCATCTCCTACGCTGGGTGCTTCACACAGTGCCTTCTCTTCATTGCTCTGGTGATCACAGAGTTCTACATCCTTGCTTCAATGGCATTGGATCGCTATGTTGCCATTTGCAGCCCTCTGCATTACACAACCAGGATGTCCAAGAGTGTTTGCGTCACCCTAGTCACAGTCCCTTATACTTACGGCTTCCTGAATGGGCTCTCTCAGGCGGTTTTGACTTTTCAGTTATCTTTCTGTGGCTCCCCTGAAATCAACCATTTTTATTGTGCTGACCCTCCCCTTATAATGTTGGCCTGCTCTGACACCTATGTTAAAAAGATGGCTATGTTTATAGTTGCTGGTTTTACTCTCTCAAGCTCTCTCTTCATTATTCTCCTGTCCTACCTTTTCATTTTTGCAACCATCCTGAAGATGCGTTCTGCTGAAGGCAGGCACAAAGCCTTCTCTACCTGTGGTTCCCACCTGACGACAGTTACCATATTTTATGGAACTCTCTTCTGCATGTATCTACGTCCCCCATCTGAGAAGTCCGTAGAGGAGTCCAAAGTTATTGCAGTGTTTTATGCTTTTTTGAGTCCAATGCTGAACCCACTAATCTACAGCCTGAGGAACAAGGATGTGATTCATGCCATGCAACAAGCCGTCAAGGGAAATCTCTTCCATAAAATTATAGCTTAAGGGTCTGTTCTTCTCTAAACACACACACACACAAAATATATAATAAAATGGTGACTCCTTTGGAAGGATAAATCTACTACTCTATGTTTATGTTTGCCAACATGAACTTTCATTGATCACTTTGATTAATTTTTCTTCCTTTTTAATAGTTTATGACACTTTAGGCAGTATCAGTATGGTTGGTGAAGAGATTGAGATACTTAACAGTTTTAGTTTACTTGGCTCCACAGTCAACACTCTTGGTAACAGCAGCCAGGAAATCAGGAGATGAATTGCACTGGGTAAGTCAGCTGAGTGGGACCTCTCAAGAGTACTGAAGAGAAATGATGTCAGGCTGGAGACTAAGGTGCACCTGATCCAGGCTATATTCTTTGCAATTACATGCTATGCATCAGATAATTGGACAGTGAATAGGGATGACAGAAATAGAATTGATGTCTTTGCGTTGTGGTGCTGGAGAAGAGTGTTGACTATATCATGGACTGCTAGGAGAACAAACAGGTTTGTCCTGGAGAGGATGAAGCCAGAATGTTCCTTGGAGACAAGGATTCTGAAGATTCATCTGACAAACTTCGGGCATGTTGCAAGGAAGGACTGGTCCTTAGAGAGGGACATCATGTTTGGGAGAGTAAAGGGACAGAACAGGAGAGAAAGACCCTAGATGAGATGGATCAATTCTGTGAGTGGAGTGGTGGGAATGAGTGTGTTTGAGACAGTGAGGTTGGTACAGGATAGAATAGTGTTTAGTGTTCTTGTACCTAGGATCGCTATGAGTTGCAAGCGACTCGATGGCACATAGGGACAACAGCTTACAAAAATGTTTAATAGTTCAGTCTTAAAAGGCTTTCTTTAATGGATAGTAAGTTACTTGCTCAGACACTGAAAGTAACTCAGAAACTAAGTGTCATGAAAACAAGTTTTTTTTCCTTAAAATTCTTCTCTCTTTCTAGTACATAGTGTTATGTTTATCAACCTCTTAAATACCCTGAAATTGAACTTTGGCTTATTAGAGATTATCAATTAATGAAGTAATTATGGTACTGAAATCATGATGACAATGATGATAGTCATATATCCTAACAACTACTGACATATATTTTCTCTGAAATTGGCCTCCTCTGTGGAATTACCTTATCTTTCAGTATAAAAATAAACTAGAAATACACTATAGTATAGTTATTAACACTACATTTTTTCAAAATATTTTCCATGTTACAGAATGTGTTTTATCAATACATTTTCCATGTTACAGAACATGTTTCCATGTTCAATAGAAATAATTAGAAGACAGACACCCACGAGCAAGTAAAATTTATCAGTTTCATGTCTTAAATGAATGACTAATTTCTCTCTTGAGTTGTTTTATTTCTTTTGACACAAATTTATATACACACATATGTTATTATAAAACTATGAAATACGTATGAACAGCTTGAAGCCTATATTTTCACACAGATTAACTATTTTTGATGCAATTTATTTTCAGTGTGACATCATTGTTGTTATGAACTGTTGACTTGGAACCAACACAAAGCTGACTTTCAATTGAGTTTTCAGAGACTGTAAATCCCATTGCCCATCTTTCTTCCACAGAATAGCTGGTAGACTAGAACTCTGTGCCTTTGGACGGGCAGAGCTGCACATTATCACCAAATTGTTAAGTTAGTGGACTTAATGAAGATATCAGAGAAAGCTTAATTAATGCAGCTTTATTAAAGGGGGGGGATTATTAGGGAAACTCCCAGTGAAGTTTCTCATTATGGAGATGCAGAATGGGGAAGTCACACTGTGAACTTTTTGGGGAGGGTTTTTATAACAGAGTCTTTAGGGAGGGACGTTCCACTCTGATTTACAATCCGACTGCTAGCTCAGCCAGGCAGGCAAAGCCATTTGCTCTTCTTAACTGCAGTAGGCAAGTCAGCGTCTGAATTCTGAATTCTCCATTCTTCTCTTTGGCCCCCTTTGTCCAGACTTAACACAAACCACCGAAGCTTCCATTTAATATGGCATATGTTATTGCTTGCTGTTGAGTCAAAACAAATTGATAGCTTACCCTCCAGTGTGTTTTCAAAGGCAATAGGTTGGGTGTAAGGAAATGGACCATTCTTTGCCCATGCAGCAGCCGGTGGACGTGAACATTTGGAATTAGCCTGCAGAGCAGCTCCTGACCAGTAGACCACCAGGACTCTCTTTTAACGTGGCATACTACTCCATAATGAAATAATCCTTTTAATTGCAAAAATAATGCATAGTGAATACTGATAAGGGCAGACACAGTGAGAATAAGCCCTGTTGAAATGGTGTGCAATGGTTGCTAACAGAAAGATTGACACTTCTGGTCCACCATTTATTCTAAAGGAGATAGATGGACAGTTGTTGTTGTTGTTGTTGTTATGTGCCATCGAGTCGCCTGCGACTCATAGCGACCCTATGTACAACAACCCTAAACTCCGCTCTGTCCTGTGCCAATCGCACTGTCTCTGACACTCCCATCCCAATTAATCCAGTCACTGAATCAATCCACCTCATAGAGGGCCTTCCTCTATCCTTCTGAAAAGACAGCCTCAGAAACCCAAGAGAGGGCTACTTTGAATCAACATAGATTCAATGACATTGAGTTGGAGCAATGTGAGCAATTTTTATTTGTGATTTCCTATCAGTAGACATCCTTTAATATTGTAATGCATTTTGTTCCATTTGGTTTCCAGGCTGTATTTAACCAGATTATTTTTGTCATTACTTTATATTGCTTAAAATCTGTCTTTGATTCTTCGCTTAGGATGTATTTGTAGAAGTCAAATTGCTAATTTAGTATTTTGATCATTTTCAATATCTTGATAAATATTTCTTCGGAAATGTTTGTCTACAGAAAGATTCTATCAGTTTATATATGACTAGGAATGTTTGAAAGTCATCATTTCAATGTACTATTTCCATGTTAAAACATAAATTTCAGGTTTTTGGTTTTTTTTTATTGTCTCGCTGGAAATAGTTAGGCAAGAATTTTGTTTTAATTTGTGTATGACTAAAGAATTTAAATATTTACTTCAGAAATGAAATGTATGTATTAATATTTTATCTGTCAGCTATCTCATGATTATTTAATTGAATAATATTTGTATTTTTTAAATTGCACCAATTTTGGGCTTTACTTTGATATTTCTCATTTTGAAATTAGATAAACAAGCACTTATAATGTGTTAACAATATTTCACAGCCATGTTTTACAAACATCTTGAATTATTTTGATTATTCTTCATTGATGTATCTCACTCTTATATATTGCTTTCTCCTTGGCATTTTACACTACTTTCTTCTTTTTGTTAGGTAGTAATTGCTCCAGCCTTTTATACTATCATCTTTATTAAACACCATGCAAGTCAACTTACGACTCATTCTTTTCATCTTGTCACCAATTTGTATCTATGTCTAAATATACTTTATGTCGATGTGAAATGTGTATTAAGTTCTGATGGAAAATGTTCTGATGTATTGTTCTTCTTTTTCTAGTTTGTCTTGATTCTAAGTGAATTCTGCTTCTGACACTTTTTAGTTATGATGATCCTCTGTTGGATTTCTGAGACTGTACATTTTAATGGGACCAAACTGATTCCTCTTTCTCTCCGAGGGCGTCTGGTGGAGTGAAATCCAACCAATGTTAGGAGCACAACATGCTGCTGCTCACATGATTCAGGTTCCTAAAAATTTGTTTTAGCAGAATGTTCCTCAGATGTTTCTCAACTCAAAACAGCTCAAATCAACCTGGTTGCCAGGCAGGCAGAATCCATGCACTGCTGATTCCCTAGGGAGTTTTAGAGGCTATAAACCTCCCAGGAGGAAATTGTTCATTTTTCTCCTTTGGAGAGAGGCATGCCCTTTAGCTTAGCAGAGCAGCCTCTTATGAACTACATGAAAGCTACACCACCAGATTCTTTCAGTCATCCACAAGATATTTATATTTCTAGTTATCCATAAATGATAAAAATTATTGATTGTTCAATACACACATGTTGTTGTTATTGTTGTTTATTGCCATCTAGTTGAGCACAATTCATAGCGACTCTAAAAAAATAAAGACCTAATGCCT
Source organism: Elephantulus edwardii (assembly GCF_000299155.1). Taxonomy (NCBI): domain Eukaryota; kingdom Metazoa; phylum Chordata; class Mammalia; order Macroscelidea; family Macroscelididae; genus Elephantulus; species Elephantulus edwardii. The sequence goes on from NW_006399863.1 coordinate 11,177,814, forward strand.
TTCCATAACTGTTGTCATTTCACCAAGTACATACAGTTTCCAGAGGCACGTGATTTAGGAAGTGGATGCCAGTCCTGTTTCCAAACCTGTTTTATATCTGGAAGATCCACCAAACACTGTCCACATTAGGAAGTCATTCTGGTATTTGATACCCCAGAGGCACAAGGTTCAGCTTCACAGCAACCCAGGTTACTTAATACAGTGCATTGACAAAGAGTGATGTACAAAGTGGGGATAAGATGGGCAAAGTGTTCCTCCGGATATAACAGCACAAGTTTCACTTAGCAATGCTTAAACGTCCTCAAGTTGAATACAACTGAGAACAAAATTAAGTGTGATTATACATAAAGTGTATCTGTGTTGTGAATTAATTGAAAAATTTTGAACAAAACAAAACATATTTTCAAACACAATTCTGTGAACAGAGATTCAGAGATCTGTTGGTGAGGAGGTATATGGAATATGGAGGTCATGCAGAATAGTGCTTAGGGACAGAAGATGAGAAGGAAGGTAAGTTTCCTTTAAGAAATGCAAAAAGGAGCTGCTTTAATAACTAAAGAAAGGCAGTTGATTTTGTCATAATAATATTACATTAAGTGCTGCCTAGACCACTGCAGCTCAGAGTCACCCGCTAAACAATGACACCTAACAACAACAACATTTACAACATTTTGACCTGGAAAACAAATTTTATTTTTATTCAGAAAGATACTTTTCAAGAGGAATGATGGTGATTTTACACATCAATATATTCAAGAAAATACTACAAAATAATATTACTAGAAAACTTTAACAATATATCTTAAAAAACAAATTTGTGCTTGTTAATATTTTACTACAAGCAAAATAAAAAAAATTGCCTAAATATGAAAAAAGACATACTGATATGCCTTATGCCAATGTTAAGTTATATTTTGCATCTCAGAAAAATATAATTTCAAGGACTATTAAGCATTCTGGAGTAGGTTAATGCTATAATTTAATTGTAAGTTAGCACAACAAACATTTTTTATAGATTGAGATTGTTAACAGTTTTAGTTTACTTGGTTCCACAATCAACACTTTTGGTACTAGGAGCCAGAAATCAAGGAAAGAATTGTATTGAGAAAGTCAGCTGTCAGGGACCTCTCCAGATCACTGAGGAGCAATGATGTCAGGCTAGAGACTAAGGTGTGCCTGATCTGGGCCATAGTCTTAGCAGTTGCATGCTATGCATCAGAGAGCTGGACAATGGCTAGGGATGATAGAAAGCAAATTGATGCCTTTGAGCTGTGGTGCTGGAGAAGAGTATACCATGGACTGCAAGGAGAACAAACAGGTTTGTCCTGGAGAGAGTGAAATCAGTCTGCTCCTTGGAGGCAAGGATTCTGAAGCTTCGATTGACATGCTTTGGGCATGCTGTAAGGAAGGACCGGTCCTTAGAGGGTGATATCACGTTTGGGAGGGTGGAGGTACAGTGTAAGAGAGGAAGGGTCCTTGATGAGATGGATCGATTCTGTGATTGGGGTTGTGGGCGTAAGTATGTCAGAGACTGTCACTGGAGTTTGTCACAGGATAGAGCAGGGTTTAGGACTCTTGTACATAGGGTCACTATGAGTCGCGAGCGATTCGACAGCACATAATAACAACACAGAATAGGTTTTATGTTAAAATAGTAAGGGTATAGAAAAGAAATGGAAAGTAATATGTAAAACTGAATAACCTAAGAAATGAGTATCTACTGTTAAGAAAAGAATCTAGATTGGTTGAAGAAACACTGAGGCAAAAACATGAAATACTACCATCTTTGTTGAAATAACATAAATTTTAATGTTTTAAATTTGAGACAACTGTATTTAGAAACTGCCCAAAAGTATATTAAAACAAAACAAGCTGGAAGTTATATTTACAAACATCTATCCAGATGATAGGCAGCTTTCATAAAAAGGAAATTATATATACACATACTTCATTCTTTATGTCTAACTTTCTTTTTTTTTTAATTCAGGAAACTGTAAATAAGTTCACTTTGCTGGTAAGAATTGTGCCGAGGAAATGAAACAACCAGAAAGCAATTAAATAGAAGCCTGACGCAGTGTGAAAAACGTACCCAATGTCACTGAACAACTTGGGTCAGATAGGAACCTAACCTATTGTGTAAACTTTCGCTTTTATTGAAAAGAATTAAATGGGATTTTATGACAAAAACAGAAAGCTTATTCTTCAGAGATACTTCTTCTTTATGACCTGAACCTTTACCCTTGAGTTGATTCTGCTTCAAAGCAGTAATATGAGAAATAGTAAAATTGCTCCAGAGGGGAAGGCAGTTTAGTGTTTCTTAAAAAAAAACAAAAACAACAAAACCCCTAAACTGAACAAAGACAACCCCTAGGCTCGAACCATTCCATTGCTGGGAGTACAGCCCAAGAAAATTATAGCTGAAAAACAGATATGTGCATCTATGTTCATAACAGCTTTATTGACAATAACAAGAAAATAGAAACAACACTAATATCCATTAACAATGAGTGAATAGAAAATTTTTTAAAAATGTGGTATGTTCGTACAATGGAATAATATGCAACATTAAATCAATGACATACTTGCAAAATATGACTCAATATGGGGAAGCATACAGACTATTATGTTGTGTGAAAGAATTCAGTCACAAAAGGACAAATACCTCATAAGACCGTTACTGAGAAAGAAGGTAACAAGGGAGTGGAGAAGGGAGAGAATGGAAAAGGAATAGGTGGACAAAGAAAACTGCAAGGACCAAGATAAGGAAAAATTAACAGGGGAAGTATTGAGATAAAGATGATATGGCTATTGCACTTAGTTGATAGAAACAAGATTTATCTATCTAGTTATCTATCTATCTATCTATCTATCATCTCTATCTCTATTATCTATCTCTTTATCTAGTAACTGTTCTACCTCTCTCTATTATATCTATCTATCTATCTATCTATCAAAGAGTAAGGAAGGAGTGTGGCAAAGGGAAGAGGAAGTTACTCAGACAGCAATTAGGGGATGAGCAGTTGAAGGAGTAATAGGTCTGGTGCAATGGGACTTGAGGAATCAGGGAGATAAAAGTAAATGGATCAATAGTAATTATATAAAACACAATTTACAGAAATAATTGTATAAAACAAAATGCGTACAAATGACACAATGTATATGAATTATTTTATAAAAGTAAATGGTGGCATACATAAATAATAATAAACATTCTAAACAAAACTTCCCTATAGGATTTTCTAAGCAAACTTTTTTTTAAGAGTGCTGCTAATTCAAGGGAGAACAAGCAGATCTACCAGTTCTTCTGCAAGTGAAAGATGGGAAATCTCTTTCACTGATATATCATTTATGAGTTGGTTGTGACTTGACAGCATGAGTTGAAATAAGTTGTCTCAGTAGAGAAATTAAATTACAATAATCATTAGAGAAGCAGACTGTATATCTTTTTTCGACAGAGAGACTGGCTGACTTACTCAAATCACTCATTTTCAGCTGAATAATTAACAGCTGTGCCATTGTTGTGTGCCATCGAATTGGAAACAACACATAGCTGACCCTTCAGCGGGTTTTCAGAGACAGTAAATTGTACCAAGGAGATTGTCTACCTTCTCCCATGGAGCAGCTGGCGGATTTGAACCATGTCCCTTTAGGATTGCAGAGTGGCTTCTTACCACTGGGCCACCAGAGCTCCCTAATTCACTAAGGAGTGAATAATGAAGACTAAAGTATGCCTGATCTGAGGTATGTGGCTTATTTCAATTACCTCATATGAATGGAAAAGTTTTATGATAGATAAGGATAATTAGAGGGAGCTCTGGTGGTCTAGTGGCAAAAAGCTGCACTGCAATCCCGAAGGCATGGGGTTCAAGGCCATGAGTTCCCCCTCTTTAGGGGAAGGATGGGCAGGCTCCTCCCCAGCCATTAATGCTCTCTGAAAACTGAGGTAAACTATAGGTTGGTTCCAACTCTATGGTACACAACAACAACAACAACAACGATAAATCAATGGCCTTGATTTATGGTGTTGGCAAAGAATCGTGACCATCCTGACCGCCAGAAGAATGAACAACTCTTTCTTCGAACCATGCTTCCAAGAAGTGAAGTTGGCAAAACTTATGAACGTTTCCTTTTGATATTTTGTCAGGTAGAACCAGTCTCTGGAGAAACACATCATGCTTGGTGAAACAGAAAGTTAGCAAGAAGGGTAAGGCTCTTATCGAGAAGGCTTGACGCAATGACCACACAATAGCATCAAATAGCAACTCAAGCAATTGAGATGATGACAATATTTTGTTTTATTTCACTTGGGTCATTATGAGTTGGAAATATTTCAACAGCATCTACGAGTGGGAGTGAAATTAAGAACATAGTTGCTAACTAATCAGGTAGAAGTGATTTTTTTAAAAGTTTATTATTTTTTTGTGTGTGTACCGTCAAACTGGATCTGACTGGTACAGGAAGAGATTGCCCCTCCTTCTCCAGCAGAGCATCTGGTGGATTCGAACCATGTACCTCTGGGATTGCAGTGCAAGAAGTTAATTCTGAGTTATGCTAACACCAGGATCCTGTTTCTCATAAAAAGCTGAATTTTGCTCTTGTGTTTTCTATCAGTCTTCAATTAATTATGATGATGATGTCAGTTGATTGCAAATTATGTATGTTTAAAAATTATTTTTATTATAGAGAATTGTGTTTATGCTGAATGCGTAGAAAGGAGATTATTGGTGTGAGGCTTTCCTGTTCATTAGGAGACAGCAGAAACGGAACTTTTCTCCATTTTCCCAATATTTTTCCTAAACACTCTTGTCAAAGCTTGTTTCACGTCCTTGTTCCTCAGACTGTAGATGAATGGGTTGAGCATGGGACTAACAAATATACAAAACACTGCCACAATCTTCCCTTGCTCAACAGACTGCTCATTTGCTGGTCTCAGATACATGCAGAAGAGAGATCCGTAAAACATGGTGACAGCCGTCAAGTGGGAGCCGCAGGTGGAAAAGGCTTTGCGCTGCCCCTCTGTGGAGCGCATCCTGAGAATAGTGACGAAAATGAAAACGTAGGAGATGAGGATTATGAGCAGAGAACCTGTGAGGTTAATGCCTGCAGACACAAACAAGGCAGTTTGCTTGATGTAAGTATCGGAGCATGTCAACATGAGGAGAGGCGGATCAGCACAGTAGAAATGGTTGATGGTGTTAGGGCCACAGAAGGACAGACGGGAGGTCAGTATCACCTGCATTGTGCCCACCATCGAGCCCCACAAGTAGGGAAAGGTGACCAGACAAATGCAAACGGGTTTAGACATCCTGCTGTTGTAGTGCAGGGGTTTGCAGATGGCCATGTACCGGTCATAGGCCATGGCACCGAGCATGTAGTACTCGGTCAGGAGCAGAGTCACAAATATGAAGCACTGTGCGAGACAACCTGTGTAGGAGATGGTTTTTCTCACTGATAAGAAGTTAACCAGCATTTGAGGAGAGACATTCGTGGAATAGAAGATATCCACACATGCTAAGTGTGTGAGGAAAAAGTACATGGGGGTTTGCAGTCGAGGAGTGATGCGGATGAGGAAAATCATCCCCAAATTCCCAGTCAGGGTGACAAGATAAATCAAAAGAAAGATTACAAAGAGGAGGGGCTGCAGCTCTGGCTGACTGCCCAGTCCCAGGAGGATGAACTCGGTCGCTTGAGTGGCATTCTGTTTTGGAATAATCTGTACCTTCATGTTCTTTAAAAAAGAGAAGAATAATTTGGTATGGCTAACAAGAGAAACATGTTACATGCAACAGCAAAATGAGCAAAAATGAACGAACATGGAAATATGTTGGTTTGAAAGATGTTTTAAATGTTACTTACTCTTACTTCCAAGTTCACTTACGTAGCACTCCCAGTTGTCAGGGGTAAAAAGAACCTAGACGCTCATCTACCAAAGAATAGAGAACTAGAACATGGCAGGAACATACCATGGAATATGACTGAGGCATAAAGAAAACTGAACTACTGAAAATGCTGCAACACAGGTAAACCTTTAAAGCACGTGCTAGGTGAAAGAAACTGGGAACAACAGGATATATTTTGTGGTCCTATCTACATGAAATATGCATACTAGACAAATGAGTAGATAAGTGGCTGACCGGGCTTATGGAGGGGATATTGATGCATACTTTTTTTGGTGGTACTGTGCAATTTACATTATTGGAGAGCACTTAATAATGGTTAAGATGTAAAAGTTTCTATCTATGTCTGTCTATCTATCTATCTATCTATCTATCTATCTATCTATCTATCTATCTAATCTATCTTCACAATAAGAATTAAAAACTCTACATTTAAAACATTTCTATTTCCATGAATTTCTACTTCAATGATTTTCCATTGCTGTCAATAGGTCTGTGGGATTGATGAACACTCTTCTCAAATCTTCACTTCCTAGACTCTTTAAAAATTTATTGTGGTTTTAGTGAAAATTTACCAAGAGATTGGCTTTTATTTGTTCATTCACACACAATTCCCTTCCCGTCCCTCTCCAAACACACTTTCCAACGCTTGTCTCGTTTCAGATTTTTAATTGTCATACATTGAATGACCTGTTGTCAGTTCCTTTCAGATTGTTCTTCCCTTTTCCTATTCCAGTGTAGTGTTCATTATCTACCCATTTTTTCCCTGTTCTGCTTCCTCTGCCCCCATATCCATCCTATTTTTATAATAGTGCTCTTATATAATATTTGACCTTTTATGACTGAGATTTTTTCAATTACCATAATATTTTCCAGACTCATCCATGTTGTGTGGTGTTTTATGAATTCAGTGCTGCAGAATATTCTATTGTGTGGAAGTACTACAGTTTCTCTAACCATTTGTTAATGGCACTGGGCTGCTTCCACCTCTTTGCTCTTTTGAATAATGCTGCAATAAATGTGGATGTGAATACATATGTTTGTGTCATAGCTCTGAGACACACACACACACACACACACACGCACACACACACGTGTGTGTGCGCCTGTGTGTGTATTTCCAGTGGTGGGGTAGCTGGTTCAAAAGGTATTTATATTTTCAACTTTCTGACGAAGTGCCAAACTGCCTTCATTAGTGGTTATAGCATTTTATGTCCCTACCAGCAATTCCAAATGAATCATTTTATTCAATATGACTTTTTTACTAACATCTCTACTGAAAAGTATTATTTGGCCACTTAAGTTAACTCCACCCCAAATTACTCTGTAATAATAAACCATAATTTTTTTCCGTATATCACTTTCTGAAATTAATTTTTGCTTATATGTTTATTGGAAGCAGGAGTGGCATCCACTTCCTAAACATGCCTCTGGAAACCCTATGAACTTTGAGAAATGATGATAGTTATAGAACGGTTTCAGGTCTTTTGTTCATAGGGTCGCTGTGAATCGTGCTCGACTTGATGACAACAACAAAAACATGTTTCTTGTTTATATCCACCAGTAGAATGTTATCTACATCAAAGAAAAGTCTCTAGCTATATTTATACTATATTTCTGAAATTTATTCAGGAGACATTAGTCAAATGAAATAATTTTGACAATGAAATAACTTTGACAGCTCACAACATTTAAATTTGCATGGTTTGCAGATTTTTCTTTGTTTTTAAACATATCATAGTGTGTAGAGAGGCGTCCTAACTCAAAGATGGCACCTTTCCGATGGTTCATATCCACAAGTATCTCCATGGGAGAAAGATGGACAATCTCCTTTCCTGCAATTGACAGCCTTCAAAAGCCCACAAGAGGGCCAGCTATGAGTCAGTTCTAAATTGAAAATAATGATATTTAATTTTACTATATTCATATCTGTTGAGTAAAACCTTTATCTTCCTTAAACAGGAGAGAACATAGCTAGATAAAGAGCTATCGATTAGAAGTTTGTTCTAACAAGCATAACTGCATTTGTCATGACACTTCTGTAACTGGTGCTTAGGGATTGCAAAGTTGACTATTGGAAATAAGGTAGAAGTTGACAAAAGAATGAGCTACCTTTAAACCTCTAAAAGCTCTGGGGCATAGAAAAGTATCCCAATATTTAGAATGAATGTTGCTTTTCAAATATGTGGGTAAATACTTATCAGTAACATTACTTTCATCTTGGAATCATTTGTGGAACTTTTGGTAATAGTGATTGATGATTAGATATAAGCCTGGCCCGCCTCAGGGGCACACCCAACCTCTGACTTCAGATCTTAAACTTTTCTGATGATTTCAGAAAGTTTGAAAAGAGAGAATGATCCTGATAGCCTCCATAATCCTCTCTTGAGTACTTTTGGCATTGAGAAACTGTCTTAGCCTGCATAAGACAGATCTAGTATTTGAATTTAGAAAGATCATTAAAAGGCACAAAATAGGAAAGTAGAAAGTTAGGTATAGTTTTGTTTTAGGTAAAGAAAAGTAATGTGTTTTTGCCTCTACCTGTTAAACGGATCAGATTTTTAAAAAAAATATAATCACAGACCGATGGTGCTGAATGGAGCCCAAGAAATGTTTAGCTGCACATCACATAACAAATTCCCAAATACCAAGAAACCCTTTTAGGTGGACAGCCTCTTCCTTTCAAGTTATTGACTCTTCACACAGTGTTACTGGCTCCTTCCAAACAAAGAGTGGAAAAATAGGAGAAATAAAGACATTAAAACATTTTAAAGATTGAAAGCACACGCCATTCTAGTTTAAATCATATACTTATTGCCAAGAATCCTGATATGCTTAGGGTAAATAAAGGTTAAAGATCTATGCATGGTGCAAGAGAAGAAACCAACAAATCAGCTAAAACAGTGGAGAATTTTTTATCTCTTTCTGGGTGAGTATGATACTTCAGTCAAGACTGATAATAAACCTTAGCCGTGTTTGAAAAGGATGCAAATAAAATAGAAAAAAAAAATAGGTAATCATGAACAAATCTGGAAGAGCATGTCCTGTTGACCCCAAGGAGAGCAATGCATTGTTTTCCAGTGCAAGTCTGGATTGGAGAAATGAAAGAGAGGGTTTCTCAAATGGAAAAGGAAAGGTATTAGAATTTCATCTTTTCCCTTCTCATTGTCAACTTTATATCACCCTACCCCAAATCTTCTATATTCCTCTTAATAAATTTATGAAACAACTAAAGGTATATTAGAGTGGATACAGCTTTTCTTGAGCCAAATTCCAAAGTTTAAGGTTTGATGAAGGTCAAGCTAAGTTAAAAGCAAAAGTGTAATTTATGGACATTTTGATCACTGAATTCACCAAACACCACCTGTAATGTAAGTTCACATTCTATCTCTACTGTGTTGTGACTGATGTTTCCATAACTAAGGTCAGAATTGATTGCAATGTTTGCCTAATGTAATACCAGTTAATTTTTGTGTGATGCTAGAATGAGACATCCTGGGTTGTGGGTTAGAATAACATATTTTATAATGAATATTAATGTCACTTTAAATGGCAAAAGAAGAAAGTGTAATAAGTCAAATAATTTATTTTTTTTAATTTTCAAGACTGCCATACTTACCTATGGATGAATATTGTTTGCTTAGTCTCCTGAAAGGTTTTCCAAAGGGGAATATTTATAACTGACTGGTTAACCTTGGGGAACTTGTCCCTGAAGCATTATCAGACAATAACCCTTGAGATAACATTAGTCCCCTTGAAATTGTTTACACAAGTCATGTTTCACTGGTAGAATTGTAATTTGTGAGTAATAATTATATGTGCATAATGATTTTGGTAAATGCAAAAATGATGGTACTAACTCTATTCTGATTAATTACAGTGCACTTAAAAAGATCTACCTTTTATCACAAAACTTTTCCCATAATGTTGTTCATCATATAATCAACTAAGTCTTTTCTTTTTCTCAATGTCCTTGTCAGTTTTTTCTGCCTATCTTTTGCGTTTGCTTCTTTCTTTAACTTTTTTACTAAATTGTAAGTGCTCTGAGGATTAGTGTCAATTTGGCCTAGTAGTGGGACACTGCACTGCAATCCCAAAGGCACGCAGTTCAAATCCGCCAGTTCCTCTTTGGAAGAAGGATGAGTAATATCTTCCCTTGCTTTATGCTGTCTCTGTAAAGTGATTGGAGGTTGGGTTATGGGTTGGTTCCAATGACAATGATACTCAACAACAGCAATTTAATTGCTCAGTTAGTGTTTAGTGAGGAGATGTTGCATGAAGAATTAAACAGTCTTCCTAAGTAGATTGCTACATACTCAATTAACTCTTATGAAACTAGTAATTCAGCTCATTTTCGCTAGTAAATCTATATTGTCTCTTTTCATAAACAAAAATGTGAATACAGTAACTCGGGTTTTTAGACTCTGTTTCTATTTTCAAGATTTGTTTAAACAAGATTAATTCAATTTCGTTGATCAGCATGGCAACTTCTGTAAATTCATGTTTTATGTATCATTCTTAAGATATATTTACCCATATATCTCCTTTTTATGTCCTATTGATATTAAATATTGGAATGCAGAGTGAATTATTACTATTCTTGGATTAGTTTTACATTAATACAATTATATAGCAATAAAATACTGTAATCATAAAGTATCTTTCGAGTGCCTAAACTAAGGAGTCGTGCGGGTAAAAATGATTAATACTTAGCATTGTTCAACTCTCTGCAATCCAATTAATTTCACACTGAGTTCTGCCTTTCAGTTTTTCATGGTTCTGGGTACTACAAAGGAAATTCACTGAGGTTTATTGACTTTAAAAGTCAAAATAAACCCTTCAGGTCTTCTCTGCATTTGTAAACAGTGGTTGTTTTATTGTTTATCTATTTATTTAAATTTTTTCAGATAGCACATAAACTGTAGCAAATAACTTGACATTCTTCTAAGTTCCATAAGTGAAATAAAAGAGGGAAAGAACATTTAATGACAGAAAGTAATTTGTTACTTTATGTAACTCAAAATCCTAAATAAGAACCATGATTGTATAACAATGAAGGAGTTTAACTTTTCAAGGAGAAGATTGAATTAGGGGGAAGGGTAGGTAGGGAGAAAAGTACAACTATGAATGAATGGAATCCCTAAGTCTCTGTAAACTTTCATTAAAATTAATTTTTAAAAAATCAGAGACAATTGTACAAGGCAATCCTTTTTGTCCCATAATGTTGTGATATATCCGAATTGACTACATAGGCAAGAAGATGCACTTTGGGTAAGAGAAGAATCATCTTATTTGCCTTTTTTCATCATTTCAGGAAATAATCATAAAGGAAAGATATTTTACTTTTCTAGGTTTTAGAAGAAACAAAATCAATTTTATTTCCTACTCTCTACCATATCCTTATGTCTGAGGCATACACACCTAAGTCTTTTCCTCAGAAATAATAATATGTAAAATTAAGAATATAACTAATATTCAAATCAGGGTCATTGTTATGTGCTGACAAGTCACCTGCAACTCATAGCAAACCTATATACAATAGCTCTGAAGCCTTCCTTGTCTTGAGCTAGTCTCACTGACTCTGACACACCTACCCCCATTGTCCCAGTTTCTATGTAAATCGATCTCATCTGGGGTCTTCCTCTCTTGCCCTGTCCCTCCACCCTTCCAAACATGATGTCCTTCTCCAAGGATCAGTCCCTCTTGGCACAGGAAAGAGCAGACTTTAGGGCTGTTGTACATAGGGTCGCTATGAGTTGCAAGTGACTCGACAGCACATAACAACAACAACAACAGGAAGAAGGATTGGCCATCTACTTCCAAAATAGCAGGCCTCTGAAAACCTATGCACTGGGTCATAGATTAATATATTTAGCTTACTCCCTCATTTGGGCAGGCTTTAGGACTTAGATCTGGGCCAATGGGAATGATGTCTCTAGAATTTCAAAGTCTAGTGAAGTTCTTACTCCGATCTGTTGTTCTTGATGTCACTAGTTGAATAAATTTGCTTTGGGAATGCTCTTTATTGCACCTATCAGGACCTTCAAGCTCTGAGGTTCTCCTATTGCCTGGTCCTTGGCTCTGATTGGATAGGATCTGATCTTAGCTTCTTTACTTGACTTTTGCCTTCAACATAAGCTTCTTACCTACCATTTCATTAGTGTCTACTTTAATATTCTTTCCACCCCTCCCTGCCTCATTTTATGCAGCTTACCTGATCCAAGCTATAGTCTTTACAATTACGTACTATGCGTTGGAGAGTTAGACAGTGAATAGGCATGATAGAAAGGGAATTGATGCCTTTGAGTTGTGGTGCCGGAGAAGAGTGTTGAATATACCATGGACTGCTTGGAAAACAAACAGATTCATCCTGGAAAGAAAGGGTGAAGCCAGAATGTTCCCTGGAGTCAAGGATTTTGAAGCTTCGTCTGACACACTTTGGGCATGTTGTAAGGAGGAACTGGTCCTTGGAGAGGGACATCATGTTTGGGAGAATGGAGGGACGGCGCAGGAGAGGAAGATCCTTGATGAGAAGAATCGATTCTGTGAGTGGAATGGTGGGAATGAGTGTGTTTGAGATAGCTAGGTTGGCACAGGATAGAACGGCATTTAGGGCTCTTGTACATAGGGTCACTATGAGTCGGAAACGATTCAATGGCACACAACAACAACCATCCCGGCTCTGACCACAACATGAACATTCTGTCCCCTTCTCTTCCCATGGACACCTCCACCACTGTCTAACAAATTGGTAAGGAAAAGAAAATTCTATCATGACCTTTGGCTTCTGTATCTACGGTTAATTGAGAAAGATTTGATGTTGTTATTGTAGACTCAGAACCGACCTAGAGCTGATCCCCTGGCAGGTTTTCAGAAGCAGCTCTTCACATGAGAGGTCGCTCAACCTTAAGAGGAAAAAAGTCAGCAGCCACTGCAGATACAAAAAGCCAAGAAAGGTAGTTTATTCCGGCACGTTGTGTAAAACTGGGAAGAGATAGTGTGGGAAATGAGTGGAAGACAGACAACTAATCCCAAGATTCAACATAGTTAGACTGCAGACAGATTTATAACAGCAACAGTGGTAAAGTTCCACTTACATGAAGGTGCTGAAAAGGGAAATGATAACTCTTTGCTTCCTGGTTTCTTTGATAAGAGAGACCTTTGGCAACAAACTCCATCCCATCATAGACACGTGTATTCATAGATGCGGGAAAGGGACGGAAAGGGAAAATATACAACAGATGTTACTAAGTAAAAACTGAGACCCAGGTGAATCCCTTTAGCCCAGGTTAGAGTGGGATGGAAAGGGAAATGCAGGTCATAGGTTTGTGCCCTTTTGTTCCTTGGAGCTCCTTCTTTTTAAGATGCTATTGCTATATGTGAACTTTAAAGGAGCTTTACTGGGAGGGTGGGGTGAGACTCAGAAGCAGCAACACAGACAGTTCTTCAAATTGGCCTTTGGAATTGGTGTTAAGACTTTATAATCAGCTCAATACTCAACAGCTGCTTCTGCTGGGCTCACACATGCCTGAATGCTTTACACAGAATGTGTTTAATTTTAAAGACTTGCCAAAGACAATTATAGCAGAAATGGTACAAGAAAAAAATTTAAGTAACTGAGCCAAGAGCATGTTTATTGTTTGTATTTAAATTTGTAAACACTCAGAACATTCCCGTGACTTGGGGAATAACGCTTGGGAATATGCGACTTAGAAAAGCAGTATTTTTCAACATTTGGTGTGATAAGAAATTACCCTGAGGTTTGAATAAAAGGCAGATTGGAATCAGTAGTCAGAGGTGAATGATAAGAGCATATTATTAAAGAAATTCCAGATAATCCCAGCTATATCACCGCTTGGATATGAGAACTGAGGCACAAACGGAGACTTGTACACCAATGTCCATAGCAGGGTTATTCACCATTACAAGAACATGGAAACAGCCCAAATGTCCAACCACAATGGCATGGGTTGAGAAATTATGGTACATTCACACGATTGATTACCATGCAGCACACAGGCACAATGATTTGGTAAATCACTACCTAATTTGGGAGGGACTGGAGAGCCTGATGCCAAGTGAACTAACTCAGTCCCATAAGGACAAAAAAAAAAAAAAAAAAGACCATTACTGTAGAATGTGTATATGGATCCAAGGGGAAGAGGGGGTGCATTTGAGGGTAATCATGGAGGACAAACAATTTGACAAGTGAAGGGAGGTGTGGGCAATAGATGTGAGAAAGATCCAGTGTGAAAAACAATGTATACGAACTTTGTTAAGTAAACCTGTTTGTTGTTGTTCTTGTTAAGTGCTGTCGAGTCATAGGCGACTCATAGTGACCCTATGAATGAACGTCCTCCACAATTGTGTGTGTGACTTTCATCCTTTCTCCAGGTTCATAGGGTTTCTGAAGGCAAGCTATTTACGGAAGTGGATATCACTCCTGCTTCCAAGCTTGTTTCAACTGGGGAGCGCCACCACACACTGTCCACTATGGGTAACCGTTATCACATTTGACACTTCAGTGTCAGTGTTCAGCTTCACAGCGACCACAGGTTACCTCTATACGGCAAGTGGACACACTATGGCTATACGACCTACAAGATGTTTGAAAAAAAACAATGAAAAATGGGCCTTAGGACCATGGATTAGAGTCACCCACCTTTGGCCTGGTAGCATCACTTTCGGCCCACTAGGCAAACTGATCTCTCTCTGTGTTGTTAAGTGACGTTGAGTTGTAGGTGTCTCATAGCAACCCTATGTACAAAAATCTTTGACACTTGCATGTGCAACTTAAACCAGTATAAAATTAATATTTTCTCTTTTATGAAAAAAGATTTACTGACACTAGACACATACACCAAAAAGAGCACAAGATTAGGAATAGGAAGTGGACTCTATAAAGCTAAAAGCACAAATTAGTCTGTGGAATGTTTGAAAATATCCCCCAAAAAAGAAAACATAAATTTTCTGTATCCTGTTTGGCTAAAAGAGATTATGTTTGCTGTGTTGTGTGAAGTGAAGTAATAATGTAGTATCATGATGCTTATTTAATATATTGTTAGAAATACAGAATGAAGTTTAGCTTTAGAACATTAGAAGTTATTAAGCAAATACATGTTAGTGTTAAATAAAGACTGATGCTTACAAAGTTAGTTTTAGAAATTAAGAAAATGTCTGTTAGTATTAAGAACGTATTGTCAGGCATACAGAATGAAGTTTAGAAAGCTAAAGATTAAAATGTCAGAAGTAAGCCAGTGTGTGCCAGATAAGATAGAACCAGGAGGAATAATTTTTAAACACCTTTAGTCTGAGCCATATCTGGCCAAGAGACTAGATGTTATCTTAAAAAAGGCCATTTCAGGACCAGAAAAAGATAAAATTAGTTCTGCAAGTTTAGTGTTCTAATCTTGAGATGAATAGTATGAATTTGACTGATTCTACTTCTGAAAAATACATGCCAGGACAGCAAAGTGCTAATTTTGTAATAAAACACCCCAATTTTGATTGAATACCTTTCTGAGAGGG
>NW_006399863.1:11195198-11205862 GCF_000299155.1 Elephantulus edwardii
CACTTCTCCTACAATGTAGTGCCTCTGAAAGCCTATAAGGGTCAGCTACCAGTTGGTTTCAACTTGAAGGAACAGAACAACAACAATATCCCTTTATTCGTATCTTTATATGTAACAACATATACCATGCCTTCTACATCAGGCTTTGCATGGCGAACTTCGTCTTTGCTTGGCAAACTTTATCCTAGAAAAGAAACGAAAAAACCCCACTGTCATCAAATTGCCTCAGACTCATTGAATTTCTGAAAAGATAAGTCTTTAAGGAAAAGCTCGATTTACAAGTCTTTCCTTCAGAAAGCATTTCTCACTCTACCCCTTAAGATGAGATTGAATCAATGGCTTCCTTCTCTGTTATCAAGCATAATTATGTATAGCTCTAATTTATTTATTTTTTCATGTAAATAAAAACAAACCAACAAAACCTGAAACTATTGCCATTGAGTTAGAGATAACAGTGACCATAGAGGTACCAGTATTGTTGCTTCATGAGATTCTCAAAACTGTAAGTCTTGAAGAAATTAGTTGTTTTGCATAGTTGAATGGAAATGAACTCACAACTAGACGGCAGGTTTTTAGAGGCAGTAGATCACAAAGAAGGAGACTCTCCATCTGTCTCTGACAGAATAACTAATAGTTTCAACCCATTTGCCTTTAAGTAGACAGCACAGTCTCTCACCAAAGCTCCTTTATGGAAATAGAGCACCAAGTATTTTGGCATTTGAATAACTAACTAACTGGTGGTTTTGACTTCAACCTTATGCTTAAAAACTTAGAGCTTAACTATAGAGCCATCATGCCCTCTCTTCAGCATGGTATATAATAATAAACCTACTTTTCTCATTTGTGTGTTTTACAAAATAAGGGATAAAGAATACAGATTATTAACTCATATCTGTTCCTCATAACCATGTCATATAGTTAGGGGGATTAAAATGATTTAAACTTGAAAGAAAAAAAATAATGGCTTAGAAATACGAATCATCCAGCAAATTCACATTTGTTTTGAAAATTTGTTTCAGAAAGTCTTACATCGTGACTCAAAACAGCGTTGAGAACATCCTTTATTAGTTACCGTTGTAATGTGACAGTCCATATATTATCTGAAAGTTCTTGAAGATTTTGTTGGCTAGTAACGGTGACAGAACACCTGAGACATCTTCACTTAGATATTGCGACATGAAACTTAGCTTCTATCATTTCCCCTCCTATTCAGAGTGCTTTTTCTCTCGGCAGCGGGCTCACAGAGTGATCCTTAGTCTGCTTATGTCTTCCACCGTGTATAGAAGCAATGGCAGATTTGGGATCGGGGGCCAGCTGAGAGCCAGAGGGTTTCTGTAATTTAATAGTTTTGTGAGTATGAGACAGCCACTCAATTTCTCTATTTATAAGTGGGAATAATACTGGATTACTCTGCGCATTACACACCAAAACAGTTACTTTCCTTGAAAACCCAAATTCTTGATGATATCCTCTCTGAGAACATCAGTATTCTTAAAACAAACACTTAGTGATACTCACTATATTGTGCCATTAGGTATTGTGGATGCTGGAATGAAGAAAACATTAACATTTTCCTGTCCTACTGTATCTAATATCTTAAGAGGAATAAGTGAACTGGACTCGTGCTGAAATTTGAAATAGAAAACCCCCCCCAAAAAAAATCAGTCAAAAGAGGCTATCTTTAGCAGTATTAGAATAGGCAATAAGATTCTTTTAGGAACTGTTTTCTGGAAGCTAAAATCACTTGGTACAAAAAGACCATATGTGTTTATTCTTTGGAAACAGTGTGGGGAGTGTGTGTGTGTGTGTGTATGTGTGTGCACTAGCATCTCTAATAAAACAAGCGTTCAGAAGAGTGCAGCCTATGCCCATCTATGTTAGACTAATTCTGGGTAAATTTGGACAATGTTATTTAGTAACAGCCTATGGGAGGAAACACCCACCAAGTTAAATTGTGTCAGGTTACGTCTGCTGTAACTCCTGTGAAGTTGATGAAGCCAATATTTTAGTATTTAGAAAGTCACATAGATATTCATGAATAGAATTGCAAATCATCTTTCCAATTGTGGTTTCATTAGGATGAGTTGTATGCTATATTAGAAAACTATTTTAACTGGTTGCATTATATTTCCTCACCAATAAATGGGAGATGGGGTTGAAATGAGTAATAAACTAGTACTTGTAACTATGACATAAAGTAAGCATTTCATGAGTACTGTCAGAGACATAGTTAACACTTCCCAGGCTCCTTCCCTCTGCTTCCTTTCTTCTTTGCCTACAGTGACTGAGAGAAATGCATGTTCTCCGTTAAGGGCAAAACTCAAGACTGTTAAGTCACAATGACATTGGAAGAAAACTTGTTTCTTAAGGAGGGAAAAATATATACAATTTTAGAGCTTCAGGTTGGTAAAAGTTTGCACAATCCCCTCCTGTGTACAAATGAAAATGGTAAAGATGCAAGGACTTACTTCTGATTCTTCCTGATACTGATTTTCTCAACATCTTGTCCAAGAAGTGCCCCAGTGCCTCTCTCTTAACTGCATAATGAAGTTCTATTTATAGAAGGATGAGAAAGGTGGGACCTAATCACTAAGACAACTCTCAGAAGAACTTAGGAGCAGCCTCAATGGGTATTACCTAGTGAAGCATCCCTTGGGTTTAATGGAAACTCTCATGAAACAGGAAGATAATCATAAGCTTTCATCACATTCTCTATCACTTGAATTTTCCCCATGTTTATCCCAAAAGATCCATGAAGACATGCAATCTGGATTCATGTGAAATGTTGACAATACCCAGATTTTCACATTTTCCCTTTCTTAGGGAGCAATCAATAATCTTTTCCCATGTTCATTACTGCCTCTGAAAATTCTCTGGAATTCAGTTATGAGTTGTTTCTGACTCAAAGACAATGCATACATTTTCTCATAGTAGAAGAGTCACCTGTGTTAAAATTCAAGGTTTTAAATGTGTCATTTCTGTAACCACTGATGCTATGAGCATGACCAGCCTCGCACAGGATAGTGAGACTATGTCATTCTGCGAATATCTTGCTGACCACTTCCTTTATATCAAGCACTTTCAGAAATATAGTTTATTTGATTCTTCAAAAACACTGAAGGAGAAAGCATAATCTCTGTTTTAATAGTCTCTGCTAAGAGGATAGTGACCATCTCGTGAGTTTGGGCAATAATGAAACTTATAGTCCACCAATAAGCTCTTTCAAAGAAAGCCCTAAGTGGCTGATTTCTGGAAAACAGGTCACTGAAATTCTTGTTAACAGACATCATCTTTGCTGTACGTAGTTATATATTTTACTCAACTGAAAGACTGTATCACTCACCTAGTTCTGTGTAGTTATTAATTGGCAGGATAGGATTTGGAAAAAAAAATATATATATAGTTATTTCCCCCCCTATTTTAGATAGCTGTCATTATTCAGTCTATGATTATTGTTTTTTTCTTATTCCTCTCAGCGTTTTCAATATATTTATTCAGCTCTTCTACACTTATTTGTTGTACATAATTGTTGTTGTTTTTGTTATTGTGTACCGTAGGGTCAGAACCGACCAATAAGTGACCCTCCAGTGGTTTTCAGAGGCAGTTAATCACACAGGAGGTTGTCCATCTTGCTCTTGGAGCAGCTGATGGCCTCGAAAAGTGTGCTTTTGATATTTCAATGCAACTTCTTGCCATTAGGCCGTCAGAACTCCCTAGTATGCTAGTTATAAAAGTGTTCTTCGCACAGGATAATCAACAGGTACTTGTAGCACATCAGATACAAGTGATCAAAAGGGCATCATTTGCTTTAGAAGAAAGCTCAGAAACCTATTTTAGAAGTTGTCAAGTAGCTCTAATTAATACTGACACACATGTACAATAGAAAGAACACTATAAAGGGCAGAAAAGAAGAGAGAGTAAAAAATGAATCTACTACAGACATAAAAAGAGAAAAGAAAAAAAAAGAAACCCTTCTAGAGGAAGTGCAACCATGAAGTGTCTCAGTCACAAGAAGGTTGAAACTTTGTTTGACACACCACGGTGGGGAAGGTAGAGGGGTCGGTGAAAGAGAGGAGAACTCTCAGTGAAATGGAGTCACACACACACACACACACACACACACACACACACACACACCCAGGCTGAAGCATATTGGAAATCAAGAAAATGGTGCAGAATAGGGTGAAGTGTAGTTCTGTTGTTCAGAGGGTTGCTGAGTTGTACTTGCGTCAACCCCTAATACCAACAACGACAACTTGAGTTTCCTGGGTTTTTAATTTTTTTTGTTTTGTTTACCTGCAACTCATAATACAATTAGAAAACTAATTTGCTGACCCAGTTGAGTCTCTTTTTTTTTTTTCTTTTCTTTTTTGCTCGCTATTTGAGTGGAAGTTTATAAAGGATATTGGTTTTCTCCCATTCAGTTGTTCATACAACAGTGTTGTTCATTCTGTAACATTGATTACAATGCTCACAATGTCACAATGTCTTATTATCCATTTATTCCTTATGGTCTTTCCTTTTATCAATCTTCATAAACATTTCTTGGCTATTCATTTTCAACTCCACCCTCTTCCTGCGCCTGGTCACCAAAGTAGAGTGGCACATTCTAGTGTTTTCTGTGTCTTCATTTGTCCTCCTATCCCATCCTTTCATGTGTTTGGATCTTCAAATCTAGGCAAATACTGCCCTGATCATATCAAATGGCTGTGCCTGGTGTTATTGGTCTCCTTGTAGACCTGTATATTGTCTATCTGATAGCTGAAGCATGAGATTGAGGTAAATTCCAATCATAAAGGGTGACTAACACAGTTTCAGAAGTCTCACAGAACTCACTCTGACTAATGAACATGGTCTTTTGTTTCTTTTTTTTTTTATTTTATTGTGTGTGTGTGTGTGTGTACCATCAAATCGGATCTTACTGGTACAGGAGGAGATTGTCCCTCCTTCCCTGGCAGAGCATCTGGTGTATTCGAACTGTGTGCCTCTGGGATTGTAGTTGCAGCTTCTTTCCACTAGACCACCAGAGCTCCCCTTCTTTTTCTTTTTTTATTATTGTAGTTGGAATGAAATTTATAAAAGCAAATTAATATTTCCATGCAACAATTCATACATATTTTGTTCTAGACCATTACTTTTTTTACCTAGGATGAAATTGCCCTTTTCCCACTTTCTCTCTGAAATATTCATTCTGTTAAACCTACGTGCCTTTGCATTCTTTAGTGATACTGGCTGATCATTCTTTTCTTGATTATTTAGCCCGTATTAATATGTGTCTCTTATCTAGTTACTCATTTTTACTCTCCTTACCATCCCTGCTAGCCATCCAGAATTTATTCTTTCTGAGCGTAAACTATTCTTTAGCTTTTTACCACAGTGGTCTCATACAATATTTATTCTTTTGGTACTGATTTAATTTACTCAGTATAATATTTTCTAGCTTCATCCATGGTATTCACTGGTTTGTGAATTCTCTGTTGTTTTTATTATCACTCTATGTTGCGTGAATGTACCAGAGTTTCTTTATCTATTAATCCATTGATTGTGACTAAGATTGTTTCCATCTCCTTGTCATTGTAAATAATGCTACCACGAAAATGGTTATGCATGATTATCTGTCATGTCATAGTGTTGTTTTCCTTAGAAAATGCACCTAAGAGTGGGATTTCTAGGGAACTCTGGTGACCTACTGCTAACTCAAAGGCATGCAGCTCGAATTCACCAATTGCTTTACAAGAGAAAGACTGATAATCTTCTCCTGTGAGTTTTATAACCTATGAAAATCTGCTGGAGGCCTCAGCAATAAATTGGTTCCAACTCAATAGCTTTTGACAACAAAGACAACAGTGGGATCTAGATCAAACAATATTTCTATTTTCAACTTTATCCAGAAGCACCAAACTTCTTTCCATAATGGTTTCATCAATTTCTAGTTTCACCAACAGTATATGAGAGTTATAACTCCCCATAAGAACATGGTATTTTTATGATACTGATAATAGTTCTGTAATTTTTGACTACTATATATAGAATATTCTATGGTGATTTCTTTCAAAGAGTGATTGACAACGATAACATCATCTTGTAATTCTGGTCTCAGATTTCTGGAGGCAGAGATTCACCTGAACTATTAGTCCTTTAAATGAATGTTTTAAGGCTCTTTGATTTTCTGCATTTTTTTCCCAATGAGGAAAGACAAATAATTGAATAGTAAATGGCTCCTTATAAGTTTTAAAGAGTTCAGTGATTAATCACCAATGTAGGATATAGAACCTATTTTTGTGAAGAGTGTACTGTGTCTATTGGTCTTGATGTCTCTTGAGACTGTGATTTTGCATCCTCAGATCCAGTAATTCAGTCTTTCAAGGCATTTGACAATGACCAAGAAGTTTTCATAACTTTGTCCCCTGTGTGTTCTACTGTTTTTATAGATACATGCAATCTGTGTACATATATATAGAAATATCTTCAGTCAAACCTATATTATCAAGAGGTTAGTATAATTAACCTTTTTACACCTTTTCAGCTTGTTTCTATTTTATATTATTGTTATTACTATTAACATGGAAGTAGGTATATAATAATATGTCTCTTTATATAATTTTTGTGCTCCTAGCATTCTTCTTTAACTTGAGCATGCTTTGCTGAATTCTCCATTATGATAAATTGCTTTTTCTTTACTTGAGTTATTCTTTCTGTCTTCTAGTGGTGGTGGTGGTGGTGGTGTTAGGTGCTGTCGAGTTGTAGACGACTCATAGCAACCCTGCAAAAGAAATACCTGAATACTTGTATAACTTTCATTGTTTCTCCACGTTCATAGAATTTCTGGAGGCAAGCATTTTGGAAGTGGATGCCAACTCCAACTCACATCCAATAGCAAGTAATCATTCCACCCTAATCCTCACCAGAACCAGAAAACAAACCTCTGTAGAATCCGGCTGCTCCAGACAACTTCCAACTTTGAGTCCAGTCCCATTCTCCTGATCAAAATGATTCATATTCCCTTTCAGTATAGATAAAAAAAGGAATTCTTTCTGTGTAAAAACATTTTCTTTACTTTGTGTAATAATGGCCTTATACTACAGTTTCCTTCTGCAATTAACTAATTTTATCTAGCATAATGTCTTTCAGATTCATTCATACTACAAGGTAATTCACACATTCATATTCACTAATTATACATCATTGACAGCTACATAAAAATGACACCACAATACTGTAGGATTCACTTTAATGATGTATGAGAAATTTATCACTAGAGGCTATATATTGGGTCATAAAACTGGTCTCTGTAAATACTAAAAAATTTTTTCTCACAAACAGCTATTTAAATTAGCAATAATTAATAATTTAACAATTAAATTATATATAAAAACCTTAACTATGGTAGTAAATATACTTCATGAAATAGCTTATAGGCTAAAGTCATTAGGTTAAATTAGAAAATATTTGGTAAGTTATCAATTTGATAAAAATATCCAAATTAGTGGCTTACAGTGAACACAGAGTTTAGAGGAAAATATATCGCATTAAATATGTGAGAAAGAAGTAAAATTCAGATAAAAAATTTAAGCATTCAACAAAAGTAATTAGAAAGTAGGAGAAATATCTATCTCAAGTTTGATTTAAAAATAAGAACAGAAATCAATAAACTAGAGACCATATTAACAATAAAAGATTGAAAAAGAAGCTATCCTATAAAATTTTTAAATCTTTAAATTAGAATGCTCAAAGGGAAAAAAATGTGAGAGAATAAAAGACTAAAAAACACACCGCAGGTAAACACACAGTTGCTAACAGAACATTTAGTGGTTGCCATCAAATTATTACATGGGACAAACCTGCTTTTCCACTTAAACATTAAAGTAAAGAAAATGAAATGTCTAACGAAAATTGTATGTCTTATGTACTTTGAATTGGGATTGACATAAGAACAATAAGTAAGAAAACAATATATATTTTAGAAAAAAGAATCATATTTGTATTTAAGTCATTATTGAAACATGAATTGTGAGAAAACATGTTTTACTTTGTGGATTTTAGAAGAGGCAAAAGCAACTTTATGTTCCTCCACTAGACTAGACACTACAATAAAACAGGACCATAAAATAGGAGCTCTGGGTGCATAGTTGTAAGGAGTTGCATTGTCACTGCAAAGACACATGGTTCAAATCCACCAGCAGCTCTGGGGAGAAAGATGAGCAATCTCCTCTCCTGTAATTAATTGCCTCTGAAAACTCACTGAAGTGTCAGCTATTAGTTTCTGATTTGGCATAGTATAACAATTGCTATAATTGTCGATTGCCATTGAGTCGAGCACAACTCAGAATGACCCTATGAACAAAAGACCTGAAGTCTTTCTATAAACTATCGTTGTTTCTAAAAGTTCAAAAAAACAATAAAGCATAGTTAAAAACAGACTTGAATTTAAATTAAGGTGGATCTCCTGTTTGATATGACCTAGGGCTTCTTGTCTGTCCCTTTAATTTTAAACTGTTCTTTCATGTTATTTTGTTCTTATATTTCAACTACACGTTGTTACAGGAAACTTTCACTCAAGATTGGAAAGCTAAAGGGTTGAAGTTGGTCCTAGTAGCTCAGAGATCTGGATGTACACCATCCAGTCCAGGGCAGATATGAGCATTTGGTTCCTCCCTCCCCTGTTATTTCCTCTCAGCACCAACACTAATTTTCTTATCAATAAGCAAATTGATAGGAAACAAAAAAGAGTATTATGCTCTCTAATTTCTGTTCTTACACAGCAAGTCAGAAAGAATTTCAGGAGGATATGTTTCATAAAACACATCAATGTGGAAATAGAACAGAAATAGTTTCCATTCAAGTAACTGAGCTGAGAACATGTTCACCCCTTTTACCTATAAGCCCTCAGGGCACTCCATTATCTCAGAGGACACGGTTGAATACGTGATCTAAAGCAGCATTTTTCAACTTTAATGTCAGAACATATTAGTCTGACATTTGCATAAAATGTACATTTGAATCTGACATGTACTGTATCTGGCTTATTTTTATCTAGCAAATTTAAAAGGAATAGTTACACTTCTGACTCAAGAATGATATATTGAGGCCCAAATGTCTAGAATAAAAAAAACCACCATCATCTATTTCTTTTTCAGACTCGAAACTTTGACCAGAGACACATGAAGCACATCCATGTAAAATAATAAAGCTCGTACTCAATTTTAAAGACATTTGAGTCAATCATGCAGAGTTAAGGTTTACTGGAGAACGGAGGCACTGTCACATTAGTGGACACTTTTCGTCCAAGGACATTCTTCAAGGCCCGTTTTACATCTTTGTTTCTTAGACTGTAGATTAAAGGATTAAGCACCGGACTTACAAAGGTGTAGAAGACAGCTATTATTTTGGATTCCTCAACATTCTTATCTGTGGGTGGTCTTATATACATACAGAAGAGTGTCCCATAAAATAGGGTGACAGCTATCACATGGGAACCACAGGTAGAGAAAGCCTTGTGCCTTCCCTCTGCTGACTTGATCCTGAGGATGGCCGCAATAATGAAGACGTAAGACACCAGGATGATAGTGAGAGAGGTGGAGAGATTGAAGCCAGCCGAGATGAGCATGGCGTGTTCTTTGATGTAAGTGTCAGAGCAGGAGAGTTTAATGAGGGGTGGGTCAGCACAGTAGAAGTGATTGATGATATTGGATCTACAGAAGTTCAAGCGGAAGGTCAGGATGGACTGGAAGAGACCATCTGAGAAGCCATAGACGTAAGGGAATGTGGCCAAACAGAGGCAGACTTTCCTGGACATTTTCACGCTGTAGCGCAGTGGGTGGCAGATGGCCATGTAGCGGTCGTAGGCCATTGCCGCCAGCATGTAAAACTCCGTGAGGAGAAGTGCGATGAATAAATAGCACTGTATGAAGCATCCAGCAAAGGAGATGGTCTTCTTCGCGGATAGGAAGTTAGTCAGCATCTGGGGGGTTGCGTTGGAGGTGTAGCACAAGTCCACAAAGGCTAAGTTGGTTAGAAAGAAGTACATGGGAGTGTGGAGACGAGCGTCCAGCCTGATGAGCAGGATCATGCCCGCGTTGCCGAGGAGCGTGACAAGGTAAACGGCCAGGAACAGCACAAAGAGGGGGCGTTGGAGTTCTGGGCGACCTGTGAGCCCCAGGAGGATGAATTCTGTTACCTCACTGCCGTTTTTAATGTCCATTTCCTGAATGTCTTTGCCTCCTTGTGAAAAAAAAAATGAGAAAAGAAATATGAGGGTACAAATCATTTAAATATTTTTGTTAAACCGTGATAAGGCGAAACAACTATCTGACCACAATTACTCACATGCAAGTTCAAGCTGAAGATAAGGAAAATCAAATACAGGGGAACCAATAGATGACCTTGAGTCTATCCTACCTGAATTTCAAAACTACCTCAGGAACAGGTTTGAGGCCTTGAACACTAATGAGCAAAGACACAAGAAGACATGTTCAAATCACTCACACTCAGAAAAATTTAAGTCAAAACCACAATAAAGTGCTACTTTAGGAGGATTAGAACAGGAACAGTCTTTCAGTGAAGATCTTTTGGAAGTTAACATCACAAAAGGACAAATATTACATGATGCCACTGTTGTAGAATGGGACTGTCCTTGGGGTTGGGGAGAGACTGAGTAAGATGGG
>NW_006399863.1:11206457-11214972 GCF_000299155.1 Elephantulus edwardii
TTATAGAAAAAAAAGTACAAAAATGTCCTCTCGTTATGTTGGAAACTACTCATACTTTGAGAGCTGCTAGTGATGGAGGTGTGCGTATGAGTGCGTTCATGGAGTTCTGTGCAAAGAACTCTGCTCAAGAAATCCAGTCCAGGAGGGGACTCCAGCTTTCGTCCTCTGATATTAGCAACTAACCCTCTAAATTTGAAAGATGTAATTTATCAACAATGTAATGTTTGAGGGGCAAAAACCCACAACACAACTCTGAGTCAAATTAGCACATGTCAGGATGTTCCTTCTCTAACATCTATAGTGTTGAAGGAGGTTAACGTTTTAACATTTGGAAAATGAGTTGTGCAGAAATAGGATTTTAATTCAGGATTCTAATTTTGACTCCTTCAGAGCTGAGAGTTAAACTAGGAAGCTTTTTAAACTCCCTGGCTTCTATTTCCAAGTCTCTGAATGGGAAAGGTTCAAGTGAGGGGTAGTTAGTGCTCGTAATGCCTCATCATCCTTGCATCAACACGAGTTTTATTGCTGAGAGTCAAGAGGACATGAACTACTTGCTGCAGAAGATTATAGACTAAGCCTTCCGTATGGGTTACATCTCAGTATTAAGAAAACAGATATTCTCACAACTGCACTTATAGGTAATATTAAAACAGTTGGAGAAAAGATAGAAGTTGTCAATGATTTTATCTTATTTGGATCCACAACCAACATGCATGGTAAAAGCAGTTGAAAAATCAAGACGTGTTGTAGTGGGAAAAATCTGTTGTCAAGGACCTCTCCAGAGAGCTGAAGAGCAAAGATGTCAGTTTAAAGCAAAGGTGTGCCTGATCCAATATATAGTCTTTTTAATTACTTCCTGTGCATCTGAAAATTGAACAATGAATGAGGGTGGCAGAAGAATTGATGCCTTTGAATTGTGCTATTGGAGAAGAGTAGTGACTATTCCATTGTAGCTAGGGGGCTTCTTGGAGACAAGTATGATGAAACTTCAGACTTTGGGCATTTTGTCAGAGAGACCTAGTCCTTAGAAAAGTACATAATGTGGAGGATCAGAGAAAGTCTGATGACTTTAAAAAGTCTGACGAATTTAAGCATATCTGTGATGATGAGGAAGGTACGTGGTAGGACAAGGTTCTGATCTGGTGTTACAGGTCAATTTGACTGATACTCAACTTGATGGAACAACAAAAACAACATAACAGAAGTATTACATACAATAAGTATGTCATGAGTACTGTGGGAAACACAGTTAACACTTCCAAAGAGGATTCTCTCTCCTTCCTCTCTTCTTTGCCCTTGGTCAATTAGAAATGCATGTTCTCTCTTAGAAAGTTCAAGACTCAGTAGCCCCAAGGACATGCAAAGCAAATCTGCGTTTTAAGAAAGGACAATACATATAATTTTGGAACTTCAGGGAGCTTAGAGATTACTACAATCCCCACTTGGATAAAAAGAAAAATGGTAAAGACACAAAGACTTACTTCTTTCTGATTCTTAAAGACATTGATTTTCTAAACATCTGTCCAGGAAGCTTTCCAGTGCCTCTCTTTCAACTTCAATAGTAAGTCCTTTTTATAGTAGGATGAAGGTAGTTGGGGCCTAATCACTAACACAAATCTCAGAAGAACTAGGGAACAGGAGCAATGGGTATTACATCATGAATCACCCCTCTTGGGTTTAAATGAAAGTCTCTTGCATCAGGAAAATAATCATAAACTTTTCTCACATTTCCTATCATTTCAAAATTACCAGTCTTATCTCAAAAATTTCAGGCAAGGCACAGATGTGAAATTATGATGGTAATTTTACTTTTGTGTTTCCTTTAATAATAGAACAGTCATCTTTTGCAAATTCCAAGTACTTAGTGATGTCCTCTCTGTGAGCACTGATGTTCCGAGCTTGACCAGTCATGAGCAGGCTGGGAAAAGAGACTGTAGTCTCACAGCAAACAACTTGCTATGTGTCAACCACTTTCACATACATGGTGTAATCGTTTCCTCATAGTCACCTGGTCAGATAAGTTTAGCCTTGAATTTAAATAATGATCCATTAGTTCAGGTGATAAATTATAGGTTCAAGTCCATCAAGAGGTATTTTGGAAAAATCGCTGGTGACTGACCTCTGAAAACCAAGTCACTGAAGATCTTGTTAACAGACATCTTTTCTGATACACATAAGTTGTCATGATGGAACATTCGGAGATGGCTGATCACCCACCAAGTTCCATTAGCTGTCACTTGGTAGAATCAATCGGAATCCTTATCTTTGTATGCTAAATTGACCCTTCTTTTCATTATATATGGCTCTCTTTCCCCAACTTATGGCTATAGTTTTTTCCTTCTTTCTCTCACTATTTTAAACATATTTCCTCAACTTTTCTTCACCTGTGTGCAATGAGTAAGTAGGAAGTTCTTAAATTGCAGTTCACAAGCCACCAGAACTCCCTAAATTAATTGTAGAATAAAGGAAAACAAAATGTAAGGGACGGCGGGAAGGGAGCAAGCTCTGGAATGTGAAATGAAGTGATAGGTTATGGTTTGAACGTGAGGCCTTGTGTTTCTGAGTAAGCAGTAGAACTTGATCTTCTCAGTCATGCAAGTCTAAAGACTTGTTAGCACTGTATAAAGTGATTAAAGAAGTGTTTCATAGCCTTTAACACAATGGTAGCTTATAAAAGAGGCAGAAACTGTTAATAGTTTTCATAGTTTTGTGGAGTTTTGTTGAATCTGAAGTCTGTGCACTCTAAAGA
Organism: Elephantulus edwardii; assembly: GCF_000299155.1. Classification (NCBI taxonomy): domain Eukaryota; kingdom Metazoa; phylum Chordata; class Mammalia; order Macroscelidea; family Macroscelididae; genus Elephantulus; species Elephantulus edwardii. The sequence continues at coordinate 11,209,207 of NW_006399863.1, forward strand.
ATAAATGTAACAATAAATATTTTTTCCTACTTCAAAAAAAATTGCAGTTCAAAAAGAATAAACAATAGTCTTTGACATCAAGTTGTTAAGGAATGCACCATGCTTGCATTACATTCTCTAAGAACGGTAGTTTTCATCCACTCACATATTTCACAAAAATTCAGGGACTGTCTTTCATATGCTATTGTGCCACTAATGTGAAAATTAGAAAAGAAAGTCAAAAGATACTTTGTGTATTTAAATAGTCATGGATCACTAGATTAATGAGGCATGCATATTTTGTGTTTCATAATCTAGCTTTTAGACTTCAAGAGATTAATTACATTTGTAGACAAAATATACAAAGAACAATAATGGTAGCCTCCATAAATGTAAATTGTGTTAAAATGAAAAGTCTGTGCTTCTATTTCATTCTTCATACCAAAGATAACAAAAATCAAATGCAAGTTAGAAATACTTGAAGATGTTTTTAATATCTATAATATAAAAAATAACAGTTACTAAAGAAAATATAAGAAACTTTTACAAATTAAGGAGGCTCTGGGGGTATAGTCCATAGAATGCTGCAAAATAAGATGACTATAAATTGTTGACTGGGAAATTAATACATTCTATAAACTTTCACTCAAACAACAACAAAATGCAAGAAAAAATATATTTGGGCCAGAATTTACTACCAATTGTGTATCTGTGAAAGGAAATTTTTCACAGGTATACAAGGTGAGTTACACAAGAATTACTGAATGTCCTTATTATCAAGAAATATAATAAATACAGTTGTCTAATGCCTTAGTTGTTTAGAGTAGCTTTGATAGAAATACCACATTTAGATGGTTTTCAGAGTCAGAAACTTGTTGTCTGACAATTTAGGAGGCTAGAGTCCCAAGCCAAAGTTATAGCTTTCAGCATTCATTGCACCTTAACTGCACGATAAAGGTTTTTATCTGCTGTACATAAAGTCACTGTGAGTTGAAGTTGACCTCAGGGCCAATAAACAATAACTATTTAATAATAATAGTAATAATAATAATCTTTTAACATTTTATCCAGAGTTTGGCAAAAGTTTTCAGAGAAAATGAATTTTCCATTCAATAATTTGTATGTATTTTTTTTTCATGCCATTGTTTACAATCTTCACAAGGTAAATAATACTCATCATGGTAAGGAATTATGCTGCTAGCACAAACGTCCATAGTTTAAATTCACCAGCTGCTCTGAGGGAGAGAAATGGGTGATCAATTTCTGTGATTTTTACTGCCTCTGAAAACCCACCGATACATCAACTATGGTTCAGTTCTGGCTCTATGGTGTAAAACAACAACTTCACATAAACAGATTTTGCATGAACACAATTGAATGTTCTGGGAAATAGTTGTCTACACAGAACAATGGAACATTCCATGGTTTCATGTTATGAAAGATGTGCATCAGTATTTTTCTTTTCTCCATACTTATTCAATTTGTGTGCCAAGTAAGTAAGTCAAGAAGCTGAATTATATGATGATATGGTGACAGGATTGGAAGACGACTCAGCAATGATCAGCATTGTACAATTTTTTTAAAAAAAATCCTTGCTTGCAGTGTGAAGAGGATTTGAAGCACTTGATACATAAAATTAAAGATATAACCTTTAATATGGATTGCATGCAGACATCGAGAAAATGAAAATCTCATCGCTGTACCAACAATGATAGGTGGAGAAAAGATTGAAATGATTAGCAATTTTATTTTACTTGGACCCACATTAACACTCATGGTAACAGCAGTCAAGAACTCAAAGGATGTGTTGCATTGGAGAAATCTGGTGTCAACAACCTCACCAAAGTGTTAAAGAGCTAGGACATTCTTTTTAAAGTCCAAGGTGTTCTTTACGTTCCTTATCTAAGTTATGGTATTTTCAGTTGCTGCTTCTTATGCATTTGAAGTTGGACAATCAGTAAAGATAGAAGAAAAATAATAAATATCTTTGAAATATGCCTTTTGAGAAGAGTACTGAATATCCCATAGACTTAAAAGAATAAGCAAGCCTGTTTTGGAGAAAGTAGACCCAGGATGCTTGTTAGAGGCAAGGATGGTGAGTCATAAACTTCAGACTAATTGTTTTCAGGCGCCTTTGATTTTCTTTATTCTCCTTTACTTTCATGAAAAAAGACCGATAGTCGTATTGTAAACAGTTCCTTACAAGCCTATATAATACTTAGGCACTATTTAGAGTGTAAAGAATTTTGTGTTTTTATGAGACCATATTTGTTCTTTTGTTCTTAATGTCTCCTAAGACTATCATGCTGAGTCCCCACACTCGGTAATTCATTCTGAAGAACAATAGTGTCAGTTCAAAGACTAAGTTGCATCTGGTTCAGGTTATGATCTTTTCAATCACTTGTTACACATTTGAGAGCTGAACAGTTTATAAAGATGTCAGAAGAATAATCGATGCCTTTGAGTTGTGGTGTTGGAGAAGAGTACTGATTATCTCATTAACTGCCAAAAGGAAAAAAATAGAGATGTCCTGGAAAATGTACAGCCGAAGTGTTCCATGGAGGCAAGGATGAAAAGGCTTCATCTCTCATATGTGGACATGTTCCTTGGACAGGCTAGTCCTTGGTAAAATAAATAATGCTTGGAAAGACAAGGGCTGGCAAAGAGCAGAAGACCCTCGGCCAGACTACCGACATGGTGACTGCAGCAATGCGTTCAAGTATGTCAGAGATGATGAGAATGGCCCAGGATAGGACGGGATTAAATCGGTTGTTTACAGGGTTGCTATGAGTCGTACTTGACTTGAAGACCTCTAACCACAACAAGAAGCTTTTATAATGTTCCTCCCTGTTTTTTAATGGATACATGCAACATGTGTAAATGCATATATAGAAATATTCTCTGTCAAATCTATATCACTTGTCCAATCTTATTAACCTTCTCACATCTGTTCACTTTGCATATGTACCTATGTGTCCATTTTTAGATTATTGTTTTCACAGCATTGCACAATGGTATTTACCTCTATTCTCTTTAGCTCTCGTGCTCCCTCCAGTGTCTTGCTTTGCCTTGATCATGTTGTGCTGATCACCCTTACCTTTATGGTACCTTGTCTTCTCCTTCATGCAAGTTAATATTTCTACTCTCCATATAGTGATTCATATTCCTTTCCCCTCTCAGTTCTGAAATGAAATGATGTTTTACTTTATGTGAAAATATTTTCTTAAAAAAGAAAATATTTTCTTAACTGTGTGTAATGAGACTTCCTCTCTCAGCACTATTGATTCTTGATTCTATGCTATTTCCTGAAATGGTTCATTGCTGACCAATTGTTTTTAGTGTATTGACTCTGACTCTGTATATTCCTTCCATCTTTTCATGATGCTCCCCACTTTGTTCAAGTTTCATTATTCATGTATAATTCAACATTTCCCCCACATAAACCTTCAGCATTACTTGTTGAAGCTTGATTTTCTTCTTCAGTTCTTTCAATTTGATAAACACTGAATATATATTTTCCCTTTTGGTTTTCTAACTTCAGTCCTGGCATAGTTCATTATAATACTTTGTCTTCTTGAGCTGCCCTTTAACATATTTTGTTAAGTTCTCTTACCTCTTATAAATGCTCCTTCTCCTTTGTTTTGGTCCTTTTCGTTCCAGGGCAAGTTTCAGAGTTTATTCTGATGTCCATTTTTTATAATTTCTTTTTCTATACCATTGCAATAACCTTTTGCTTTCTTCATGCATATACTCTTGACATCATTCCACAACTCATTTGGTCATTCTACCACTTGCCTGTAAGTTTGCCATTCTGTGGTGGCTTGTATGTAGTGAAGAAGCTGGAAGCTATGTCACTTGTATTCTAAATACCAGCAGGGAAATCTATGATGGACAGGTTTCAGCAGAGTGGTCAGACTAGGAACCAGCACAAGGCCATCCACTTCTGAAATAGCAGACTTTCAAAAGATTGTTGACAGTGTAGGAGCACTGTTGCATATGGTGCCAGAAGATGGGCCATCCATGCTGTAAGGCACTCATATTGCAACCTGGGAAAGGCTGCCTTCTCAAACTAAAGTCTGTCATAATGATGCAGATAACACAAATCCTTCACCCTGTGAAGAACCTCCACTTGTTGACGTGGCAAGACTCAAAACGAGAAGAAACAGCTGAAAACATCTATTAATTACTAGAATATGGATTTTGAAATATGAACCTAAGGAAATTGGAATTTGTCAAAATGAGGTACAACACATAAAGTTTGGTGTAATAAGCATTAATGAGCTGAGCTGAATGGATAATGGCCATTTTGAATCTGAAAATCATATGAGCTACTATTCTACGATAGTGGAAATAGCATATTAAAATTGGTATGACATTTATTGTCAAAAAGAGCATTTCAAGATCCCTCCTGAAGTCCAGTGCTATGAGTGATAGGCTATCATCTGTACAAGAATGTCACATTAATACAGATTTTGTTTAAATTATGCCTTTGTAACTATAAAAAGCTCACTTTTTTCTCTATTAAAAAGTGGGAATAATGACAATAGCCTTCTTATTTTTTTTTTTTTTTGCTAGTGACTATGAACTTCACCCAGGGTATTATTACAATAAATACTCGAGTATTTGTTGGTACTAGATTGTACATTTCATCATCTTAGATACTAATGTAAATGAAAAAAAAAAGCTCTTCTGCTCCTCTGGACCTTACATTCGGTAACTAAATAGGCATAAAGGACTTTAAATGGCAAATTATGTTATGAAATATGCTATTAAGTGGCAGAGGAAAAACAGTAATTGAAAGTTTTGGAAAAATATGTTAAGATTTTAAGAAAAAACATCAGGAAACTCTTCATCAAAAGGTGCTTTTCTTGGAAATTTTATTTTTTATTGTGACTCGACTAAAAGTAATCAGGCATTCATGCATATTTTGTTCCATGATATTAATTACCGTGCCCACAATATCTGATTGTCCATTTATTTCACACTGTTTTTGAAAAGATGACTTTTTCAATAATAAATAAAGGAAAAGAGAACAAGCAATAAACCTCTCTTGTCAAGGTGCATCTGGAAGAATAAATAGGAGACAGAAACATCATATGTATTCCTTCTTTGTAAATCACTAGAGATGTCTTGTGTTCATGCTTGCAGAGTTTTGTGCTCAAGGAACAATTTCCTTACACTTAACAAAGCTTTTAGACATGCCTGCCACTGATGTCCAGCTCTGTCAACAGGTAAACCTCTAGGTGAAATTCAATCACATTTAGTTCAGTTTTAACTTCTGCAAAATAAAAAAAATAAATAAAAATTAGATTTTACAAAGCTGCTCCAATTATACTATTGTTGTTATGTGCTGCCATATTGCTTGTAACTCATAGTGATCCTATGTACAACAACCCTAAACGGTTCTCTGTCCTGTGCCAATCTCATTGTCTCTGGCACACCTACCCCCATTACCCCAGTCACTGAGTCAATCCATCTCATCGAGGGTCTTCCTCTCCTGTGCTGTCCCTCCACCCTCCAAAGCATGATGTCCTCTCCAAGGACCTGTCCCTCCTTCCAACATGGCCAAAGTATGTCAGACAAAGCTTTAGAATCTTTGCCTCCAAGGAACAGCCTGGTTTAACCCTCTCCAGGATGACTCTGCTTGTTCTCTTAGTAGTCCAAGGTATATTCAATACTCTTCTCCAACACCACAACTCAAAGGCATCAATTCTCCTTCTATCCTCCCTAGTCATTGTCCAACTCTCTGATGCATAACAAGTGATAGCAAAGACCATGGCCTGTACA
>NW_006399863.1:11215873-11217113 GCF_000299155.1 Elephantulus edwardii
TCAGGGTGAAGTCTCTCTCAGGGAGGAGTGATAGGGAATGGCAAAGGACACACTGACAAAGGAGATTAATCAGAACTGGCTTTGACAACCACTGTGACAACTGGACAATTAAAACAGACATTCGGATGGCGGGGAAGAAGAACAAACTGGGGAGGAGGGTAGAGAAAATGTTGCAGTAATGAAGGAATGAAAACCCAAAATCCCTGTAAATGTTCATTAAAACTAATAAATTTAATAAAATAAAAAAAAAGAAAAGCATCTAAACTACTGGGCCATTAAGCAACATCATGCTAGATCAAGAGAAGATTGAAGTTACCAAAGATTTCATCTTATTTAGATCCACAATCAACACCATTGGTTCGCACTAGTCAAGAGATTAAAAAAAACAGAAACCAAAAAAAACAAAAACACCAAAAACACTGATGTGCAGAAGAATGACATTTTAAAGAGGAAAAAATGCACATATTATTTGGAGCCCCTCTGGCTAAGAGTGTAATGGAACTTTCCCTTGATTAAAAATAAAAATAGTGAGAAATACTTATCTCTGATTCTGATACTCACTGATTTTTCTCACTTTCTCATTAGGGAAGATTGTTGATGCTTGTTACAACTGTAAAGTGGCGCCCTACTTATAGCAGGATGAGGGAGATGTGACCTGTCCACTAAAACAATTCTCTGAAAAACTGGGGAGCAGCAGGGAGCATCAGATCATGACTTATACTTCTTGGGTTTGATTGGAACTCTCTGGGATCAGAACAATAACCACACACCTTTGGTATATTTACCATCACTTCAAAAGATTTTACCTGTGTTCATCCCAAAACTCTTTGGCAGGCAAGCATTTGGTTTCACGTTGTAATTTTGATAATAGTCTAATTTTTATATTTTCTTTTCACTTTCTATTACAAAAATCTGTTTTCCTGAAACTCAATTACTGAGTGTTGTCCCTTCTGTGAGCACAGATTTTCAAGCATGCTGAGCTTTCTGCTGACTGAAATGCAGAATTTTCAACCAATGTCTTGATGACAACTTCCTGGCTTTCAGTATCATTTCAGCCAACATCTTGGTGATGACTTCCTCTCTTTCAAGTACTTCTCTACGTGTGCTTTTAGTACTTGACATAAGTCATTGATGGGAGATTTGTCCGACGCAATACTTATTTGTCATATTTATTTATATTTCTATTATATAAAATTTTATATTAGAGAATATATTTTATATAATTATATGAAATTATGTA
>NW_006399863.1:11217213-11233703 GCF_000299155.1 Elephantulus edwardii
AATTTGAAATTTTCACTATAATTCTTAAAAACAAAAATTCTTGAATCAGAGACACCACTTCCCCAAGTATTTCTTAAACTGATATTCTTAGAAACAAGATTATTATTTATTTTTTTAAAAACAAGATTATTTTTACGTATCCTGTATAAATGTACTGCCTCTGAGCCAGTTCAGACTCACAGCAGCCTTCAATTGAGTTTGTTAGGCTGCAAATCTTTGCAGGAGTGCCCATCCAGCTTTCTCCTGGGGAGCAGGTGACGAATTTCTTTCATCAGTCTCTTGTTTCAGGGCATAACATGCTAGACATTACATTGGTTGGACTTTATTAAGCATTGTAAAATGTTATGCATCGTTATTGACACACAACTAACAAGAACAGTTGTTTCCGTATGCTTTCGGATTCTTATTGATATCCTGTGTGTTAGAACCTCTGATCTATTGGTTGGTACAATGAAGGAACTACTTTTTTTTATGTTGCTTGTGTTAATTGTCTCTTGTATTTTGCCCAAGTATTATTGTTTGCAATCATATAGTTATTTACTGTATAAAGTGATAATAATGCCTCCTGTTTTCTTCTCAGCAGGGCTTGTTGTTGTGTGTATTTATTTACTTTTTCATGACTGACAGGGCACTCTAAAGTGTACTGAATTATTTTATGTATTTTTTAAAATTTGATATATAAAATAAAAAATATCAAAGAGACTTTCCAGAAAGGAATTTACTAATTTAAAAATGCAGTTCATTTTTTTTCATATGAAAAGAATCTTGAATGCATGCATGGGTGAGAAAATGCCTGTCTTATTTAAGAAACAATTTCTGTTGCACCACTTTCTTTAAAGCTGCTTTAACATCTTTGTTCCTGAGGCTATAAATCAAAGGGTTTAACATAGGACTCAAGAAGATATAAAAAACAGCTACAATCTTCCCCTGCTCTACAGATGATTCAGAAGGTGGTCTCAGATGCATGCAAAAAAGAGTCACATAAAATATAGTCACAGCCGTGAGATGGGACCCGCAGGTGGAGAAGGCTTTGCTCCTCCCCTCGGCAGAGCGTATGCGTAGGATGGCGGCGAAGATGAAAATGTAGGAGATGAGGATGATGGTGAGAGAGCAGGTGAGGTTGAATCCAGCCACCACAAACATGGCAGTTTCTTTGATGTAGGTATCTGAGCAGGCCAGGACCATGAGAGGCGGGTCGGAACAGTAGAAGTGGTTGATCTCATTGGGTCCACAGAAGGTCAGGCGTAGCATCAGTATGGTCTGTACCAGACCATTTGCAAAACCATAAACGTACGTTGCAATGACCAGAGACAGGCAGATACTACTGGACATTTTGCTACTATATAACAAGGGTTTGCAGATGGCCGTGTAGCGGTCATAAGCCATCGTTGTAAGCATGTAATATTCTGTGATCACCAGGTCAATGAAAACATGAAATTGTATCATGCAGCCAATGAAAGAAATTGTTTTTCTCTTAGATAAGAAATTAACAAGCATCTGTGGCGTGACGTTGGTGGCATAACAGAGATCTAGAAAGGAGAGATGACTGAGGAAAAAGTACATCGGAGTGTGCAGTTTTGAGTCGCTTCTAATCACAAAAATCATGCTCATATTGCCCATTATTGTTATAACATAGATCAGTAAGAATACTCCAAACAGGACAGGCTGCAAGTCAGCTCGGTCAGTGAGGCCCAGGAGAATAAATTCTGTCACCTCCGTGTAGTTTTTCTTTAACATTGTGTTTCCTCGTTTTATAGTGAGATCTAAAGAAAACGAAATAAAATTATTCTTCTTTCATAATTTATTCATTGTCTCATCTGATTTTTTTTTCTCTCAAGTGGTCTGATAGGTTTGTTTTGTTCCCCCTTGCCTCAGTTGTACACATATGTATCATGCAGAAATAAGCTATTGGACATGTGATTATTTGATCAATAAAATATTTATGTATAATATATATATATAACATCTTATGTGTACACATTTTGGTGTGTATTATCAAGTCAGAACTGACCCATAGCAAGTTTTCAGAGGCAGTGATTACAGGAGAGGAGATTACCTATCCTTCTCCCATGGAGAAGCGGATGGAATCGAGCTGTGTACCTTCAGGATTGCAATGTAGATTCTTACCAGTGTGCCACCAGAACTCCCCCTATATACATATATGCTGTTGTTGATTGCCTCCGGGTCAAGCATGACTCATAGTGACCTTATGAACAAGAGACCTGAAGGCCCTCTACAACTGTTGATATTTATCAAAGTTCATAGAGTTTCTGGAGGCATGTCATTTATATATGTATTTTACAGATGAAGTAACATATTTCTTGAAAAAATAACATATTCATGCACACACATCTATATGTGAAAGCTCTGATACATGAGTTATAAGAAGTTGTACTGCCAACATAAAAAAAAACATGTAGTTCAAATCCCCCAGCTGCTGTTGAGGAAAAAGATGCGATGAGCAGTCTCCTTCTACGCGATTGACAGCTTTGAAAATTTGCTAGAAGGAGAGTTACCTACAAGTTGATTCCAACTTGCTGTCACACAACAGTAACATATAGGACAGGACTCAGATTTGTTATTTACAGGAACATTATGAGTTGTACTCAAATTAACTGCACCTAACACAACAATGTGTTCGTGTGTGTCTCTCTGTGTGTGTGTGTGTGTGTGTGTGTGTAACTGAACCCTGCCCTATTCTGTGCCATCCTCCTCTTCTCTGATATGTTTGAGCTCCGTGCTGCAGTCACTGTGTCAATCCATCTCATTGAGGGTCTTCCTTTCTTTTGCTGAACCTCCACATTTCCAAGTATGAAGTCTTTTTCAAGAAATGACCCCTCCTTACAAAATACCGAAGTACATGAGATGACATTGCTCCGCCCTTGCCTCTCATGAGAGTCCAGTTGCACTTCTCCCAGACATTGTTCTTTTGACAGTCCATGGTATATTCAGCACTCTTTTTCCTTTTAAGGTAGTTTCATTAAATGTCCTCTGCATCACAGGTAGTGACTTAAAGTGATATTAAGATATGTTGTTTAGCTAATATGAACTAGGATCTATTTTACTGCTTATCTAACCTGATGATTGTTTTAATCGGATCTGTCCTCTGGCAATACATAGCCATTTCCTCCACTCTAATATACCTTATATCTATCTACAGAGAGATCTCTGGTATCCTAGTAGTAAACTGTGCTACTAATTCAACTAATCCAATTGAACCCACCAACTATTACACACAAGACAGGTGGATCTCCCCCTCCAGTGTAATTCATGGTCTCTGAAAGCTTGTTGGAGGGTCAGACATGAGTCAGTTCTTAATGAAGAGTAAACAACAATATATTTTAGTATGTATCCGATCACTGAAATATCACCAAAGTCTTAATATTGGGCTTCTCTAAGGTTTTCATATTTTTGTGAACACTTTTCATATTTTTATGAAAGCTTTTTCTATTTTTGTGAAAGGTTTAAACCTTAGTTTTAGGGGGATTAAATTACATCTTATAATTTTATGGTTAGACAAAATATATTAACAGAGTATATTAATATGTATTAATATGTATATTACTTGGAAGCAAGAGTGACTCAATGGCACATAATGACAAAGAAGCAATACCATATAGTAGTATAATATAGTTTGAATGAATTATCACTTTATTTTTACTGAACAAAATATTTCTAGGTCTCAAAAATCTAAAAAAGGAGGAACATGTATCTAATCATACCTGAAAAGAAGAGTGCTTTTCCAGAGACAGAACAGAAATAAAAAGCCTGAAGTTTATAGTGGTGTCATTACATAGGGACCAAATCCCCAAGGCTCAATTATTTCTAGCAGAAAATTGTTCTTATAACAAACAACGATTATCTCTATTATTCTGATCATTCCAAATTCATTTAGGATGTGATTTTTTTCCTGACTTCTCAGTATTATAATGAAATTCAGTCTCCTAAGAATGAAAAGAATAGGTTTCATTGCTTATTTTAGTTTATACCGAATATCTTGAGAAATAAAAAGGATTCTTGTTCATAAAATGTTAAGAAAAAAAGTTGGTTATTTTTAGGCGCCACTGAATAAACTCTGACTCCGAAATCCTTGAACAACAGATTGAGAATTTGACCTGTCCTGCGCCATCCTCATTATTTCTGTTCAAGATCATTGCTGCAGTCACTGTGTCAACAAAACTCAATATCTTTCTCTCCTCCTCTGATTTGTCACCTTTCCAAGTATAATGTGTTTTCCCCAAAACAAGCTTCTTTTTAATTACTTGCTGTGCATCTGAAAACTAGCCAATGAATAAGGAGGACAGACAAGACTGATGCCTTTGAGCTGTGGTGTTGGAGAAGCATACTGAATATCCCATAGATGGCCAAAAGGACACATTGATATGTCTTGGAAAAAGTGCAGCCAGAGTGTTTCTTGGAGGCACAGATGTTGAGGCTTCATCTCTCATACTTCAGGTATGTTGCAAGAAGGTGCTATTCCTTGGAAAAAGACATCATGCTTTGAAAGGTAGAGGGTAAGATAAAACAAGGAAGACCTTCCAACAAGATGGATTAGCATAACGTCTGCACTAATGGGTTCAAGTTGTATCAGAAATTATAAAGGTAACACAGGAATAGGTTTCAAGTCTATTTTTCATAGGATGACTTTGAGTTATACTCAACTTCAAGGTACATGACCACACCCTCTCCTGATACGTACTCACAGCATGTAATATGAAGTCTCACAATTTTTGCTTCTAAGGAACATTCTGGCTGCATTTCTTCCAAAACAGATTTTCTTGGTTTTTTTTTTTTTTGGTGAATCCATATTATATATTAACATTTCTTGGCAACACAACAGGGAGTGAATAATATGCATTATTGGTATATAGGAGGGTCTCTGTTTTGCTAATGGGAGTGGTCTGAGCCAAGGTACTCTGTGAAGTCATAGATGTAAGATGACTCCATGAGTTATCGAACTGGGTGATATTATCACTAATGACATGTTGTTGTTGATTGCTGTCAAGGTTGACTCATAGTGACTCTATGAATAAAAGACCTAATGTCTTTCCATGTTTATCATTGCTTTTCCAAGTTCATAGAGTTTCCAGAGGCATGTGGTTTAGGAAGTGGATGCTACTCCTGCTTCCCAACCTGTTTTACAACTGGGAACTCCACCAAACACTGTCCACAATGGGAAACCATGATATTTGATATCCCCATGGCACAAAGTTCAGCATCCCAGCAAGCCCAGGTTACCTCATATAGCACATTGACAAAGAGTGATGTGCAATTACAAGCAATTAATATTCAAGTCCCTCTCCCATTCCAAAGAAAGGTGATTCAACAGAATGTACAAACTATTGAATGATATCATTAATATCACATGCAAGCAGAATACTACTGAAGATCATTCAAAAACAGCTAGAACAGTATATTGATAGAAAACCATCAGAAGTTCAAGCAGGATTTAGAAAAGGCTGTAGCACCAGAGATATTATTGCTGACGTCAGATGATTATTGGCTGAAAATAAAGCTACCAGAAGAATGTCTATTTATGTTGTATTGACTGTGAAAAGGCATTTGACTGTGTGCCTCAAAAGAAGTTATGACTAACACTGAGAAGAGTGGATATTCCAGATCATTTAATTGTGATCACGCAAAACCTACACCTAAACTAGAAGGCTGTTGTCCAAACAGAACAGGGGGATGCTACATGACTTCAGCTTAACAAGGGAGGGTGTCAGAGTTGCACTCTCTCTCCATACCTATTCCATTTGTATGCTGAGTAAATTTTTTGAGAAGCAGGAGTCTATAAAGAGGAATGTGGCAGCAAGATCAGAGGCAGACTCATCAATAACCTGCTTTATTCAGGAGAACTTGAAGCACTTGATGTAGAAGATCCAAGAATGCATGCAGCTCTCAATAAGGATTGCATCTCAATTTCAAGAAAACATAGATTCTTATCACTGAACCTATAGGCAACATCATGATGGATGGGGGGGGGGGAATGACACCGTCCACAACTTCGTTTTACTTGGATCCACAATTAACACTTTTGGTACCAGAAGTCAGGAAATCAGGAGATGTATTATACTGAGAAATTCTGAGTTAAGGACCTCTTAAATTATTGAGGAACAGTGATGTCAGTTTGAGGAGTAAAGTGCATCTGATTCAGGCCATGATCTTTCCAACCACTTTGCTATGCATTTGAGAGCTGGAGAAAGAATAAAGATGACAGAAGAAGAATTGATGCCTTGGAGCTGTGGTGTTGGAGAAGAGGACTGAGCCTCCCATGGATTGCCAAAAGAACAAACAAATATGTCTTGCAGAGGGTGCAAGCAGATTGCTTTAGAATAGAAGATGATGATTCTTCACCTCACATACTTTCAGCATGTTGCTAGGAGGAGCTATTCCTTGGAGATGGACATGATGCTTCAAAAAGGTAGAGGGTGGGCAAAGAGAGAAAGACCCTTGACCAGATGGATTGATATGGTTACTTCTGTAATGGGCTCTAATGTACGGGGAAGTGTGAGGATGGCACAGGATAGGGCATATTTCAGATCTGTTGTTCACAGGATCGCTATGGGTTCTACTTAGTTTGATGGTACCTAACAACAACTAGCAATATTCAATTCTATAATTAGCTGTTGGTCTTGTTTTGATTCATAATGTTAAGCTTTTCCACCATCTCTTTCCATTTCCTTTATGAAGTAAATCCAAGGCCTACATATTACACCTGTTGAATTCCATGTATGTAGATGAGGTTTATGTTTCTTAAAAGTATTTGAAATTAATAACTAATTCTACAAAATTCTGTCCTGTGATCTCCAGTCCCATTTCTGTCAATAGAATCCTATTTTGCAACTACTAATCCTTATTCTTTAGTAACCTTCATGGTATCCAAGTTACCAATCATCATTAATGGACCTTGATTTTATGTTAGATCAATTTCAGACGGCCTAAGCTGTAGAAATACTCACTTTCTACATATTGACTTTCAGTTGTTGGTTCAATTACATGAATAATGGCCATATTACCAGACCTTTATAGATATTATAATTTAATTGACAGCACTATACTTCAGAATAGGAAATTCAGAAATACTGTTTTTTACAGTGAATCTGACATTATTGCTCTTCAATTTTTCATTCCAGCATAGAGTCATATAATTATCTGATTCAAAATTACCAGTATCAGTTGATTTAAATTCACCAATGACTAAAATATTGAATTTTTTATGTGTCCCATTTAATTTTGTACAACTTCCAATTTTCCTAGGTTCATATTTTCTACATTGCATGTTCCAATATAAAATGGATGGTCACAGCTGTTTGGTATCATTTTGAAATACCACATCAGCAAATAAAGACCCTCCATTGGCTGAAAGCTTTACCCTATTGAATGTCTTTGAGTAGTTTTCATGTTGAAGACCAAGCTCTTCCCAAAAAAGCATTTTGAGTGTCTTCCAACCTTACAGACTCATCTGTGGTTAAAATATTGGGCAACATTCAGCTGCTATTTACAAGATTTTTAAGGGCATAGTCCTGCCTGTTAGTCTGTCTTAGTCTATAAAGTCCAAGACAATCGGTCTTTTATGGATTATGACCTTGCTGGTATTGGAAATAGCAGTGAAACAGTTTCCAGCATTACACCAACGTTGTAGTCTTGGTAAAACAGACTGACAAACAAATGATACTTCATCATATATCTGTTGTTAGATACCATTGTGTCAGCAACTACTCTTTATAATACCCAGGACAACATAAGGAAATATTGCTGGGACCTGCATCATTTTTTACAATCTCTGCTGTGTTTAATCCCACTGTTGTAGTCTCTGTGCCTATAAATCTTGTGTAAGGTCTTCCTCTTGTGGCCTATTGGTAAGGAGCTGAACTGCCAACCCAAAGGCATGTTACTGGATGTTTTGCAGAAAAAAAGATGGGCAGTCTCCTCCAGTATGATTGACTTCCTCTGGAAGTCTGCTGGAGGGTCATCTGTGGGTTGCTTCCATTTAAATAGCACATAATAACATAATTCCTTTGAACTTTTACTATTCCAAGCATGATGTTCTTTACCAGGAACTATTCCTTCTAAATAACAATCCAAATATTATGTTTGACATCTCAACTATACACTGTGTTATTTTGAGGTTTTTATTTTACATGTCTAAACTTATTGAGATTTCTATATTCTCTTATTTTTTTCATATCAAGTATGATTTTATTTTTTAAACGAATTTTTTAATTATAATTTTAATGAAAGTTTGCAGAAATGTTGGTTTTTCAATAATTAAATGTTGAACATTTTCCTCCTTCCTCTACTTTTCCCTCTTCTCAATCTCAGGATCCTTGCCACTGTAGGGACTCTGGGATATATTTCTTCAATGAGACATTTTTTTGTTTTCTTTTACCAATCCATGGGGTTTTCAGACTCTTCTCCAATACCACTTAAAAGTTCATTGTCGGTATCACCACTAAAAAAGGGCAATTCTTGAAACGTTCTTATTAAACATATTTGTGAAGTCAAAGGATTACACTACCGTGGCCTTTAAACATATATCTTTGCTATTTGTTGTATAAAGGAACACTAGTAGTCTAGTATTAGCTAACAACAACAGTTTAGCAAGACTGCACTTCCAACCAAAAGATAAGGGGTTTGGAAAAACCAATTGCTTTATGGGAGACAATTTCCTCCCACGCAATTTAGTTCCTTTGAAGACCTGCCAGAGGCAATTCCAATTTGACAGCACGTAACAACAACAATTCGAATATTGACTGTAGTCTAACCTTTGTCCTTCCAGTGAGTTACCTATTTCTCAAACTTTACGGTTCATCTCTTGAATTTCTATGCTTCCTTTTCTGTAGTTTATAATTTTCTATTCATTTGCAACATGTTCCTAACATCATCTATAGTTTTGTCTGTGTTCCTTGATCTTATTTGCCTTCTCCTTGAAGTCATTTTAGTTTGTACAAAGGTATTACACAACTCTTTAGAATTTCTTGTCAGGTATTCCCTCCTCCATTTCTTCACTGAGAAGATTTTAGAGCTCTGTATTTTGTTTGATAGCTTTCTTGAACCTCCTTGTTTTATCTTGTGTGAACTGAGTTTGACTGCTGTTACTGAAACACTGTAGTGTTGTTGACTTGATTTAATAATTGTCTCTGGCAGGAGAAGCATGCTACCCTGACTGCTCCTCTCGTGGCACCTGGTGCTCTCCACACGTCTAAGTGGGTGTAGAATCGTGTAGAGTGAGTGTACAATTATCTGTTTATGTAGAGCACTAGAGGGCTGAATGGATGAGTGTTGGCTGGTGTTGGTTCTCAGTCATGTGATTTAGGAATAGATGGAACATCAGAATGATGCAACAACAGGTGAGATTAGGAAAGCTGCGTAGTGAGAACATGGTCTCTGCTTCATGTTGGTTGGAGAGAAAAATTAAAGAGAAAAAACCTGGGGGGTAGGGGGAGGAAAAGAAAACAAAAGATATTGGGGTTTTTTTTGTTTGTTTAAAGGAGATGGGGACAATAAAAATACAAAAAGACCAATGTTAGTTGGCACGTCAGTGTGTTGCTGACTACATAGTCTGTGGCAGCAACACTAGACTTTAGAAGCTACAGGCTTGTGAAATCCAGTCCCATGAGTGTATTCTCTGCTGAGTGCCGAGATGGCTGGATCGTGGTGTAAAATTATGTCTCTGCTCAATGGAAGAGTAAAGAGGAGAGTGCTTGGAGGGGTTAGAATATTGTCCGTGTTTGTATTGTGGAGAGGAGGCAATAGAACTGAGATATTAGCTGCTAGCTAAGTAGGGGTTGAGCTGTTTATGCTTCTGATCTTCTGGAGAGTATTGGAGGAAAGGACAAGATTACATCTATTTAATCACTTCACCAGAGTGAGCACATGCTGTGATGAGAACGGAGTTAGTATTCTGGTTCTTGCTCCAATCATAAAACCACTTGTAAGAGTTCAAAATAGTCATATTGTGCCTACCAATTGATGGGATGCCACTCTATTTCTCTGCTGTTTCACTAGTGGCATTTAGTTTCTTCTTCCAGTTGATAATTTAACCTACTTTTATTTTTGTTTGAAGCTCTGAACTCCAAAATGATCAATTCATTCCTCTCTTTTAATATCTTGGTCGTTTGTCATGGATAGCTCGTGTACTGTATTTGCCTCGTCTACTATCTACACCTTACCAACAGTTTGACAAATAAACTCAACTTGTGGATTTGCCTTGAAAATACTCTTTGTTGGTCCTTCCATCTGACATTAAGAGTCTCAGTAGGATGGACTGCCAGCTTGGATCCAACAAGAGGCTCAAGCACAGGAGTGCTCATGATGATGACGCAAGGTTGGGTTGTTGTAGCTGATGATTGCCGTCGAGTTGAGCATGGATTATAGTGACCTTAGCATTTCAAGTCTTGCTATAGAGTAAATATGCATTTGGAATTGTTTGGCTAACACCTAATTAAAAACGCATGCTCAGTATATATTCATTTATATATAGAAGCTTGAGGGGCTTCTGTCCCAGCACTCTATTCAGCAATGTCCTTTGATTATCCATAGTTTTCTCTCTATTATGTTAGAAGTGCAGGGTATGGAAGTCCTGCTGGAATCTGTCTACTACAGGTACCCCTGGTGGCGTTTGCAACACTGGTATCAAAGTTTCCAGTCTCACAGCAACACACCAGGCACCACAGTGTGACACACTGAAAGATGAATGGTGGCTACCAACAAAATTGGAAAGTGCTATGGGCAAACTGACTGGAAAGATCCATGTTGGTTCTCATTCTCAAAAAGGTGATCCAAAACACTGTGGAAATTGTTGAACAATATCATTAATATAATAAGCATATAAAATCTTGCAGAAGATCATTCAAAACTAGTTGGAAGAGTACAAATACCAGAAATTAACCTTGATTTAGAAGAGACCATGGCATGAAGGTTTTTATTGCTGACATCACACGGATCTTATTCTAGAAAGATGTTTACTTATATTTTATAGGCTATGCAAAGACATTTGACTGTGTGATTCATAACACAATATGACTAACATTGAGAAGAGTTGTAATTCCAGAACACTTCATTGTGCTTGTGTGAAAATTATACTTAGACCAAACAGCAGTTTTCTGAACAGGGCGAAGGAATCCTGCATATTTAAGTATCAGAAAAGGTGTGTGTCAAGGTTTTATCCTTTCTTCATATATGTTCAATCTGCATGCTGAACAAACAATTCAAGAAGTTGGATTACATTAAGAATAATATGAAAAACCCTCCAAGAATATTACATAAGAGTTAGAGGAAGACTTACCAACCACCTGCATTATGCAGATAATACAATCCTGCTTGGTGAAAGTAAAGAAGACATGTAGCACTTGCTACATAAGATTAAAGACTACAGCCTTCAATATGGATTACATCTCAACATCAAGAAAAACAAGTATCCACCATAGGACAGATAGAAAATATCATGATAAATGGAGAAAAACCCTGAAGTTGTCAATGATTTTGTTTTATTTGGATCCGTAATCAATACCCATGGTAGAGGCAGTTAAGATTTAAAGAGATATGTTGCATTTGGAAAATCTGCAAAGTTCCAAAGAGCAAGAAGCTTAGTTTAAAGATTGAGATGCAACTGATCCAAACCATGATATTTTTTAATCACTTCTTATGTATCTGAAAATTGAACAGTGAATAAGAAAGACTGAGGAAGAATCCATGCCTTTGAATTGTGGTATTGGAGAAAGAGCATTGAATATTCTGTGGATTTCCAGAAGAATAAACAAACAAACATTCATTCCAAAAGAAGCATAAATAGAGTGTTCCTTAGAGTAAAGGATGGTGAAACTTTGTCTCCTTTTCTTAGGCATATTTTCTGACTACATCAGTCCTTAAAAGAGATGTCATGCTGAGAAAGATAGAGTCCATGAAACAGAAGAAGACTCTCAATGAGATGTATTGGCGTAGTGACTGCCACAATGAGCTTGAACATGACAGAGATCAGGAGGACAATAGAAGTTCAGGCCAGGTTCAGATCTGTTACTCTAGGGTCACTATGAGTTGTCACTGACCCAACAGCATCTAAAAACAACATATACTGAACATATTTAAATGTCATTTATTTTTTAAAAAAATAAAGATGATGATAATGAAAAACACAGAGAAGACACACTTTGAGCAACTACATACAGATTTAAAAATAACAAACATTTCTCAAGAAAATTTGACATTCTCATAAAAAGTTCTTATAAATAAGAATTCCATGTGATCCATGATATCACTCCACAGATTTTTTTTTTGTTTGTTTAAGCAAGGATGGGGAGAAATAAATTCTGAAAATGCTTTGGACATTGTTAGGTAAAATGAGCTCTGGTGGTATAGTCCATAGGGAAGCTTACATGTTTCTGATGGTTCAAATCCCCTAGCAGCTGCCCTGGAGAAAGAGGAACAATCTCTGATTTGATCTACAGTCTCAGAGACATGCTCAAAGGTCATGTGTAGGCATTCGTAGGACAGCAATGAGATCACACTATCACAGATTGTCATTGCCATGGAAAGAACACTTACCGTCAAGAATTTTCAGATTCCTGTTGACCCTGTGTATGTCAGAGTGTAACTGAGTTTTACAAGATTTTCACTGGCTGATATTTCAGAACTAGTTTGCCAAGTCTTTCTTCTCTCAGTGCACTAGAACTGCTGACATTAGTAACCAAGTTCTAAATCATTGGCACCATTTATGTACTGAATGACATTGACAAGAGCATGTGGTATTCCTGTCACATTTCACATGAATATTGGTATTTTGGACACAATAGTCTGCTTTTTTGTATCAATAAAGTTATACATTGCCTTCTGTGTTTTTATTTTAGTCCTTAGTATTTTTGCACGCAGGGAGGGACCAGTCTTTAGAGAGGGCCATCATATTTGTAAGGGTGGGCTTGGAAGGGTGGAGGGATAGTGAAAGAGAGGAAGACCCTCAATAAGATGGATTGAGTCAGTATCTAGAGTAATGAGGGTGTGTCAGAGACAAAAAGGTTAGCACAGGATAAAGCAGGTTTTAGGACTAATGCATATAGGGTTGTTATGAGTCACAAGCAACTCGATGGCACATAACTACAACAAGAAGCAGTGCTGTTTTTTTAATGTTATTCATGAGTGTAATTTGTTTTGGGTTTTTGTTGTCATTGCATTGCTGTTTTTTGTTGTTGGGGTTTTTTTGTTTTGTTTTGTTTTTATTTTTTAACTGACTTGGCAATATGTAGTCTAGTAAAATGCTTGGTAAAGTCAGCACAATTAAAATTTGTGAAGTGAAAAAAATAGAGAAAAGTATTAACAGACAGTGATTGATCAGTTGAAATTGCCCCTTACTTGTCCAGGCGGTAAGATACTACATGGACTTGTGTAAAACAAACAAACAAAACCAAAAACTCCGTTCTACTTTATTTAAGAAACAATCTCCTTTGTACAACTTTCCTTATTGCTGCTTTAACATCTTTGTTCCTGAGGCTATAAATCAAAGGGTTTAACATAGGGCTCACAAAGATATAAAAAACAGCTACAATCTTCCCCTGTTCTACAGATGACTCAGAAGGTGGCCTCAGATACATGCAGAAGAGGGTCCCATAAAAGACAGTGACAGCTGTGAGATGGGACCCGCAGGTGGAGAAGGCTTTGCGCCTCCCCTCAGCAGAGCGGATGCGCAGGATGGCGGCGAAGATGAAAATATAGGAGATGAGGATGATGGTGAGAGAGCAGATAAGGTTGGTTCCAGCCCCCACAAACATGGCAGTTTCGTTGAAATGTGTATCTGAGCAGGCCAGGACTAAGAGAGGCGGGTCTGCACAGTAGAAGTGGTTGATCTCATTGGGTCCACAGAAGGACAGGCGTAGCATCAGTATGGTCTGTGTGAGGCCACTTACAAAGCCATAAATATAAGGAGCGGCCACCAGAGAGAGGCAGACACATCTGGACATTTTACTACTGTAGAGTAAGGGCTTACAGATGGCCACGTAGCGGTCATAAGCCATCACCGTGAGCATATAGTAATCTGTGATCACCAGGGCAATGAAAAAATGGAACTGGATGAAGCAACCAACAAAAGAAATGGTTTTTCTCTCAGATAAAAAGTTCACAAGCATCTGTGGCGTGACGTTGGTGGCATAACAGAGATCTACGAAGGAGAGATGACTGAGGAAAAAGTACATGGGGGTGTGCAGTTTTGAGTCGCTTCTAATTATAAAAATCATGCTCACGTTGCCGATTACGGTGACGAGGTAGATAAATAAGAATATCACAAATAGAACAGGCTGCAAGTCAGCTCGGTCAGTCAGTCCCAGGAGAATAAACTCAGTCACTTCGGTGTAGTTTTTCTTTGGCATTGTCTTTCCTTGGCTTTTAAAAAGAATCTAAAGAAAACAAAATTTTTTGATCATGGGCTCTAATAGTCCTTTCTCTCCCATTCGTAAATATGTGTAGCACAAAAAACCCCTTATGAATGTTATTGTAAAAACTGGTATGTTTCTACACACACATACACTCACACAAAAGGGAATTTCTGATAGTGTGGTCTGAGAAAATTGCAATTAACCCAAAAGCTGTGCTTCTGTGTCTCAAAATCTAGAGAGAGAAATCTTCATTTTAGATTGTATTTTAAATTTTTTTTTATATTTTCACATAAATTATTTTTGAGATGTTTGAGTATAAATCCTGCTTTTCTTTGATACTGATTTTTTTATTTTATAAATATTATATATTTTGATGCAATATCTAAAACGCAGCCATTGAAAGTCATCTCCTTTATGCAGGGATACATTTGCTTCAGGCCAGTATCTAATTTGTGTAACCTCATTGATCTAGAACTGGTTTTACTGCTCCTCTAAACCAAAGATCATTTTCCAACTGCTTTTTACTCACTAATGTATGTCCAGTTTTTTCACTCTGATCTACCTCAATATGGCTTAATCTCTTCCTTTTCTGTCAATTTTTACATTTAGTATCTCTCTTGTTTTGAGTATTTTCCCCCAGGGTGTGAATATTAGTTTTTGGAAGATGAAAGTCATTATTGTTGTTTTTTCCAATAAAGCACTCATATATGTAAAATACATTAAAATGTATGTCCATACGTTATAGGTTAAGTGTGGAGAGGCATAATTAGGGAAAAATGAATGTGTGAAATGGTTCCTGGAGGTGATAATTATGGGGGGAAACTAACAAATATCAAGAAACATTACACTACAGAGTGATCTTGTACTTTTAGTTTGCTCTCCTTCCTCAAAGAGTAAGAAAACAATTTTGATAGGAATACAAGCTAAATTATTTAAATATGTACAGAAGTTAACAACCAAGCAATGATCATATTAGCCAGACAACTAAGACAGCATCTATAAGATCACAAAATGCACCTCCCAACACTTGAGCAGGATCAAAGTGATCGTGGAGACCGTGATGGGAAAGAATCCTTTCTCATTTGTAGAGAGAGAGAAACTCAAGTGGGCAATACAATATTGGTTCTCTTTAGTTGTTACTATTCTAAGAATGATGGAGGTACGGGGAGACAATTTTATAAATCACTCTGTATTTGACAGCTAGACTTATAGTGTGTAAATCCCAGCTTCTGTATTTCCTAGGTATATGACCTTGGAGACATTATTACACTCTCTCTAACTGCCTCTGAAAAGCTGGCTGCAGGGTCAGCTATGGATTGGTTCCAAGGTGACGGCACACAACAAGAATTACAACTGCGTGCTCAGATAAGGATCTCTACAGTTCAGCTAAGAATGGAAGTTTTATGTGAGGTAGTTAATTAAATCAGGTATAACTTTTAAATTACTCACCAATTTGTAGCTTGTACAATCACCTGGTGAAAGACAAACCAGGTCTACTCTAGAACGAGATTCAACATTAAAGTGTGTACTCTTTTATTGTTCGTCAATGCTTTGATCTAACCTATAGGTATGACCTCAACTAATACTGGTAGAGTACCTTTCCCACTGTAGATGTTCAATAATGGATAGAGTGCATGTTTCTTTTGGTCTAGTTCCCTTTCCATATCGTAAATATCACTCCAGTATATATTAATACTAATTTCACTAGGTGAAAAAAAATAGGCTTATGTATTTGTTAATTTATCAGGATTTGAATTTCATCTCAAAATTTTATTCTCACTATTAAAAAACTTATTTCTAGATTAAAAAAAAGTTAAAAATAAAACCCCGCAAATGCATAATCATACCTTAAAAGGGCAGTGATTTTCCAGAGATAGAATGGATATGAACAATATGAAGAGTTTATAATGCAATTGTCACATAGGGACCAAATCCCCAAGGTTCAATTATTTCTATAAGAAAATTAATCTGATAACAAACGACGATTATCTTTTATTTCTCTCATAATTCTAAGTTCATACAAGGGTGTAATTTTCGTCCACACTCAATAACATTAGGAAATCTAATCTAAAACAAATAAGCAAAAGGATTCATTGTTTATTTTCATTTACGCTTGAACATCTTTAT
>NW_006399864.1:0-1479 GCF_000299155.1 Elephantulus edwardii
CCCCCGCCAGCTCTGAACTTTCGGACTGACCAAGGGGTGTGCGGAGACGCAGTGAACGGTGGGAGTGGACTTGAATCGGGACACACCCCTGTAGCTCTGACCCATGACCCCCATCTACAGGTATTGCATTGCTCCAACCTGACCCGGCTCGTGCACCCCCCGCCAGCTCTGAACTTTGTCACTGGCCAAGGGTTGTGCGCAGACGAAGTGAACGGTGGGAGTGGACTTGAATCGGGACACACTCCTACAGCTCTGACCCACGACCACCATCTTCAGCTATTGCATTGCTCCCCCCAACCCGGATTGCACACCCCACCCACACACACACCCCGCCAGCTCTGAACTTTGTGACTGGCCAAGGGCTGTGTGCAGACGCAGTGAACGGTGGGAGTGGACTTGAATCAGGACACACCCCTGCAGCTCTGGCCCACGACCCCCATCTTCAGGTATTGCATTACTCCCCCCCGACACGGCTCGCGCACCCCCAACGCCAGCTCTATATTTTGGGTCTGGCCAAGGCTGTGCACAGACGCAGTGAATGGTGGGAGTGCACTTGAATCGGGAAACACCCCAGCAGCTCTGACCCTCGAACCCAAACTTCAGGTATTGCATTTCTCTCCTCCGACCTGGTTCGCGCACCCCCACCAGCCCGCTCTGAACTTTGGGACTGATCAAGTGCTGTGCACAGACGCAGTGAACGGTGGGAGTGGACTTGAATCGGGACACACTCCTGCAGTTCTGTCCCACGACCCCCATCTTCAGGTATTGCATTGCACACCATCAACCCGGCTCGCGCTCACCCCCGCCAGCTCTGAATTTTGGGTGTGGCCAAGGGCTGTGCGCAGACGCAGTGAACGGTGAGAGTGTACTTAAATCTGGATACAACCGTGCAGCTCTGACCCACGACCCCATCTTCAGGTATTGCATGCTCGCCCCCCGACCCGGATAGCGCAACCCCCCTCCCCGCCAGCTCTGAACTTTGGGACAGGCCAAGGGCTGAGCGCAGACGCAGTGAACGGTGTGAGTGCACTTGAATCGGGGAACACCCCAGCAGCTCTGACCCACGAACCCAAACTTCAGGTATTGCATTTCTCCCCCCGACCCGGCTCGCGCCCCCCCTCCCCACACCATGTCAGGTCTTAACTTTGGGACTGGCCAAGGGCTGTGCGCAGGCGCAGTGAACGGTGGGAGTGGACTTGAATCGGGACACACCCCTGCAGCTCTGACCCACGACTCACATCTTCAGGTATTGCATTGCTCCCCCCCCCACCCCGACCCGGCTCCGACACCCTCCCACCAGCTCTGAACTTTGGGACTGTGCAAGGGCTGTGTGCAGACGCAGTGAACGGTGGGAGTGGACTTGAACCTTGAGACACCCCTGCACCTCTGACACACGACACCCATCTTCAGGTATTGCATTGATCCCCCCTGACCCGGCTCGCGCACCCCCCCACCAGCTCTGAACTTTGGTCCTGGCCA
>NW_006399864.1:2348-19834 GCF_000299155.1 Elephantulus edwardii
AGCTCTGAACTTTGGGACTGGCTAAGGGCTGTGTGTAGACACAGTGAACGGTGGGAGTGGACTTGAATCGGGACACACCCCTGCATCTCTGACGCACGACCCACATCTTCAGGTATTGCATTGCTCCCCCACGACCCGGCTCGCGCACCCTCCACGAAAGCATCCTGCATCAGCCTCATGATCTCTGACGTGCCTCATCTCATTGCTACAGTCACTGTCACCATGGCAACCTACCTTTTTGAGGGTCTTCCTCTCTTTCTCTGACTTTTCCCAGAATGATGCTTTTTCTAAGGACTAGCCTCACTGACAACATATTGGAGAAAAAGTTTCACCGTCCTTGTTTCTAAGGAACACTCTGACTTCACTTCCTCCAAGGCAGATTTGTTTGTTCTTTGGAAGTCAATGTCATTATTATTGTTGTTAGTTAAGTTCCTTTTCATTGACTTTGATTCATAGCGACTGTATGAACAAGGGATTTGAACCTTGCCCAATCCTATGCCTTCATTATCATCTCTGATTCTATTTTTTAATGTGACTTCAATAAGAGTTGATAGAAAGCTTAGGATTTCATTCTTTCATTGATGTACATTTTTCTCTTTCATTCTCCTCAAATTCATCTTGTAGTGCACTTCTTGTTTGAGATTGTTAATTGTCATAAATATAATGCTTAACCATACATTCCTTTTAGAAAACCCTTTCCTTCTCCTATTCCACAGCAGTGTTTATTATCCAGACTTTCTATTCCCCCTCCTGCCATGTCAATTCTATTTTATAACAACAGTTTTACACAGTATTAGCCCTTTTGTGACTGAGATCGTTCACTCATCATAAGGTCTTCTAGACGTATCCATGTTGTGTAATGTTTTACAAGTTCATTGTTTTTCAGTGCTGTGTAGTATTCTATTTTGTGGCTGTATCACAGTTTTTCTATTCATTCATTTGTTGACAGGTATCTCTGATATTCCTGAGTCCATTGATAAATTCAATGTGTCAATCTTTCTTGTCAAGGGTCTTTCTCTTTTTCAATGACCATCTACCTTTCAAAGCATGACTTCCCTTTCCAAGGACTGGACCCTTTTAATGACATTCCCAAAATAAATACAATGAAGATTCATTGTCACATTATCATTGCCTCTAATAGCACTTTGGTTGCACTTTCTCCAAAGTATATCTGTTCTTTTGGCAGTCAATGGGATATACAGTGCTATTCTTAAACACTACAATTCAGAGGCATCAATTCTTCTTCTGTTATCATCATTCATTGTCCAACTTTCAGATGCATAGGAAGTAATTGAATAGACATGGACCATTGCATATATACCATGGAGAATAACCTCTTCTAGTAACATGTCCAGAGGCAGAATAGATGCCTTTGAGTTGTGATACTTGAGAAGAGTCTTGAACATACCATGGAGTGCCAAGAAAACAAATAGGTCTGTCTTAGAGCAGTTGAAACCAAGTCTCTCCTTGGAGGCTAGGATTTTGAAGCTCTGCCTCACTTACTTTAGGCACATGTGTAGGAGAGATTGGACATTGGAGAAAGACATAATGCTCAGAAGGGAGAATGGACAGCACAGGAGAGGGAGACTCAAGATGAGATGGATTGATACAGTAACTGGGGCAATGGGAGTTGGTGTGTCAGAGTTAGAGAGACTGGCTCTTGACAGGGAAAGGTTCAGAGTTACTATACATAGGGTCACTATACATTGCAGGTGACTCAATGGCAAGTAACAACAATAACAGACTATGACAGATTTGGAAGCAGGAGTGGCATCCACTTCCTAAATAACATGACTCTAGGAACTTTGATAAATGTTGATAGTTGTATAGGGGCTTCAGGTCTTTTGTTCATAGGGTCTCTATGAGTCATGCTTGACTCAAAGACAATCAACACCAACAGTAACATGTCCAAAATGTATGTGATATGAAGTTTTTTCAGGTTATTAGGAGAGGCTATTCCAGCAAAGGAGAAGACCCTCAACCAGATTAATTGACACAGTGACTGAAGCAATGGGATTGAGTATATCAGAGATTGTAAGAACGGCATAAGATCGGACAGGGTTGACATCTGTTGCTCATAGAATAGCTAAGGATCATACTCAACTTGAAAGCATCTAAAAATAGTAAGTGGTACAGTGATACACTGCCAATCAAAAGGTAGGTGGTTTGAATCCACCAGCTACTCCACTGAAGAAAGATGAAAAATCTCCTCTCATGTGATTTCTGCCTCTGAAAACCCACTGAAGGTTGAGCTATGACTTGGTTCTGACTTGATGGCACATAACAACAACAACAGTTGTTAAGACAAAAGTCATTAGAGAAAATGATGGTCCTTCATGAATTACATCAGTTGAGTTTCCTTAACTACTTGGCAAATAAAATTCTTTAACGTGAACATTCATCACTTCAAGCCTCAACTTTTTCATGTAACAGTCTATTGTAGGAGTCTATCTCAGATTTAAAATGGTGATCATATTTTCTCTGTTCTATTACTTTGATCATTTCAACTGAGTACTGGAAAGAAAGAGAGAGTTTAAACTGCACAGAATGCTATCTGAGAACAAAAGTCTCCAATCAGAGTCTTATTGCTTCTTTATTTATAGTGGCTTTTTAATTTTCAGTTAGACATTGAAAATGGAGTTAATACAACATAGATGTTGTTTTATTTTTTAAACATTATGTATAACATGAGTTGTAAATGTTTTACACCATGGGAATTGTGAATAGGAAAAAAAGTTTTGTGTCACTAAGAAAAGATAATTCAATTACTAGAATTGTTAGAATAATTACTGACAAGAGAGGACTGGAAGAGAAATAGGAACAAAAGAAAGGTCACTCCTGAAATAATAACATTGTCTCCCTACAGCCGAGAACCTTTTATTACATTATTTTCTGATATGACTAAATGTTACCAGTAGATGTCCTCAAGATACTATGCTAAAAGATTCTGTTCTCTTTTCATCACTTTTAATGTTCTCAATAGTGACATCTAATAATAAAAGTTAGAAGTTTTCCCTAAGACGTTTTCTCTTCATTCCAAAAAAGAGATGGTGTACAAATGGTCCAGGCTTATTTTTCCTGTTGTTGTTAGGTGCTGCCAAATGGAGTACAAGTCAGGACGACTTTATGAACAAGATATCTGAACCCTGTCCTACCCTGAGTCATCCTCATAATTTCTGACATATTTGAATCAATTGCAGTAGTAACTACATTAATCTATCTGGTTGAGGGTGCTCCTCTCTTTCACCAAGGACCCTCTGCCTTTCCAAGAATGATACCTTTCTCCAAGTAATAGTCTTTGTTAACAAGATGCCCAAATTATGTGAGAAAAAGCTTTGTCGTCTATGCATGCAAGGTGACCTCTGGCTGTCCTTTCTCTAAGACCTATCTTTTTGTTGGTTTTTAATTTTTTTCCCTTCAATCCATGGGATATTCAGTACTCTTCTCCAATACCACAGCCCAAAGGCATCAATTCTTCTTCTGTCATCCTTATGCATTGTCCAGCTGTCAGATGCATAGCAAGTTGCTGAAAAGACATTGACCTGAATATCGCCGACCTTAGTTTTCATACTGATATCATTGCCTCTCAGTAATTTGGAAAGTAAGTTGTTATTGTTATGTACAATCAAGTAGGCTCGAACTCAAAGTAACCCTACGTGCAACAGAAGGAAACACTGACTGGTCAGGCACCATCCTCACAGCAGGTGAAAATTTGAGCCCATTTTTGCTCTTATTGTGTCAATACTTCTTATTGAAGATCTTTCTCATTTTTGCTAATTCTCCTCTTTTAGAAAGCATCATGGTTTTTGGTTGTGTGTTTTTCCCCCCTGAAGGAATAGTCCTTCCTGGTGTTGTTATTGTTGTTCATTACCATCTAGTTGGAATCAACTCATTAACTTCAAGTTAGGACCAACTCAAGGAGCAGCTGGTGGGTACAAACCCCTGTATTGACAACAGTACTCTCTACCTACTAGGTCACCAGAGCTCCTTTTACCCCTACTCACAAGTCTAGCATGAGATTAAGACCTTATTTGGTTCATTAGCCTTTACTGCCTTCTGAGTGAAGTGAAGTCTTTAGCCTGACATTTGATTCTTAGACTTCGAACTTATCAAACACTCTATGTATGCAAGCCATTCCTTTAGAGAAAATTCTCTCACTGAACCCAGCATAAGACACTTCCCTCTCATATTTAAGCAAAATTATCAACACATAAAAATGTATCTTCTAGAAAAAAAAAATCTAGTTTTTTTTCCCAATAACATGAAGATGTAAACTTTCTAGAATTTGTATTTTTTATTTAAAATGGACATAAAGTTATTTTTCTAAGAAAGGATATTTGAATTCTAAATTTCTGAAAAATTCAAGTGATAGATAATCATGGTGGCACACATTATTCTAAACATCTGTTGCTGTTGTTGTTTAATGCCGTCGAGTCGTAGACGACTCATAGCGACCCTATGAACGAACAGCCTGAGCACTGTTCGTACATAGAGTTTCCAGAGGCAAGCCATTTTGGAAGTGGATGCCGCTCCGCCATTTTGGAAGTGGATGCCGCTCCTGCTTCCAGGCTTAGTTTAGTCGGGAAGCTCCAGCCAACACTGTCCACCATGGGTGCCCATTACCACGATTGGCACATCACCAGCCAAAATAATTTCAACAAGTGAATTCTAAATAAAAACTTTAAATATTATGAGGATAAAGCATGATAGATCAACATTTCAATTTGTGGTTGAGGTAGATATATGTCATAGCCTACCCAACAGCACTTAACAATGATGAAAACAGCATTCAAAGGCTAATACAACAACAACACATCCAGAGTAGTTGATTCAGAGAGTTTGTGAAAAAGCCTGAACCTTATTGTTGTTGCTAGGTGACATCAAGTTGAGTATGACTCTTAACAATCTTCTGATCAATAGATCTGAACCCTGTCCTATTCTGTGATATTCTCATCATCTATGATACGAGTGAGTCCATTGCTACAGGCACTGTGTCAATCTGTCTCTTTGAGGTTCTTTCTCTCCTTCACTGACACTTCACCTGTCCAAACATGATGCCCTTTTCCAAAGAATAGCCTCTTCTCGCAACATGACCAGTGTGTGAGGCAAGCTTCACCGTCCTTGCCTCCAAGGAGTGCGCTGGCTGCACCTTGCCTTTGCAATCTATGGAGTGTTCAGTACTCTTCTCCAATACCACAAGTCAAAGACAACAAGTCTTCTGCGAAACTTACTCATTAGCCAGCTCTCAGATGCATAACAAGTGACTGATAAGGATCAAGTGCATCTTATCTTCAAGTTAACATCATTGCTTCTCAGTAATTTGGAGAGGTCTCTGACAGCAAATTGCCTAATGTAGTATGTCTCCTGATCTCATGATCAAAGGGTATTGACTGTGGACCTAAGTTAAGATGAAATAATTGACAATTTTCTCATCTCTTTTTCATCTATCATGATGGTGCTTATTGGTCCATGGGTGAGCATTTTTATTTTCTTTATGTTGACATGGAATCCATATTGAAAGCTGTAGTCTTTGATGCTCTGCAGCAAGTGTTTCAAGTCCTTTTTGCTTTTAGCAAGCAAGGTTGTGTTATCTGTGTAAAGCAGGATGTTGATGAATCATCTTCTGATCTTGATAGCTCATTTTTCTTCATAAAGGCCAGCTTCTCCAGTGATTTTCTCAGTATGCAGATTGACTAGGTGTGGAGAAAGAATATAATCCTCAAGCACATCTTTCCTGATGTTGAGCTACACAATGTGCAATGGTCCCTTGCTCTGTTTGACAACAGCTTCTTAGTCCAGCTATGTTGTTCTTGTTGTTATGTGCAGTTGAGTCACCTGAGACTCATAATGACCATATGTACAAC
This sequence comes from Elephantulus edwardii, assembly GCF_000299155.1. NCBI lineage: Eukaryota > Metazoa > Chordata > Mammalia > Macroscelidea > Macroscelididae > Elephantulus > Elephantulus edwardii. The sequence continues at coordinate 8,213 of NW_006399864.1, forward strand.
AGCCCTAAACCCTGCTCTATCTTGTGCTAATCTTATTGTTTCTGACACACCTACCCCGATTACCCCACCTATCAGTCCACCTCATAGAGCATCTTCCATTCTTGTGCTGTCCCTCCACCCCAGCAAGCATGACATCCTTCTCCAAGGACAGGTCCCTCCTTGCAACATGTCCAAAGTATGTCAGACAAAGCTTCAGAATCCTTGCCTCCAAGGAGAAGCCTGGTTTAAACCTCGCCAGGACAAACTTGTTAATTTTCTTAGTAGTATATGGTATATAAAATATTCTTCTCCAACACCACAGCTCAAAGGCATCAATTCTCCTTCTATCCTCCCTAGTTTTTGTCCAGCTCTCTGATGCAAGTGATTGCAAAGACCATGGCTTGTATCAGAGTAACACCATCATTCTTCAGTACTTTGGAGAGGTCCCTAGCAGCAGACTTTCCCATGACAATACATTTTTTAATTTCCTGGCTGCTGGTGCCAAGAGTGTTGACTGTGGAGCCAAGCAAACTAAAGCTGTGAACAATCTCAATCTCTTCACCATCCTGATGCTGCCAATTGACCCAGTGGTGAGAATTTTTGTCTTCTTGATATTGAGCCTGAATCCATATTGAAGGCTGCAGTCCTTGACCTTCTGCAGCAAGCGTTTCATGTCTTCCTCAGTTTCAGGGTTGTGTTTATATAATTGATTGCTCTAGGATTCCCATTCCTCTCAATGCTAGCCATAATTTGTTATTATACACACAGTCATATGTCTTTGCATAGTCAATAAAGTACAAATATACATGTTTCTGGTATTCTCTGCTTTCAGTCATGATCCATCTGAAATCAGCAGTGACATCCACAGGGCCATGGTCTTTTCTAAACCAAGCTTGAATTTCTGGAAGTTTTTTCCTCAATGTTTTATTCTAGCTATTTTTGGAGAACCTTCAACAATATTTTACTGGCATGTGATTTGAATGATGTATAATAATTTAGACATCTTGTAGGATCACCTTTCCTGGGAATGGGAACAAATATTGATTTCTTCCAGTCAATTGGCCAAGTTCCTATCCTCTGAATTTCCTGGCATAGACTGGTAAGCACATCCAGGGTTGCTTTTGTTTGTTGAAACATATCTCTTGGTATTCCGTTGATTCCGGAGGCATTCCCACCCTTCTGGGTTTGAACTTTAGAATCAAGTGAACCTTAGAATTTGTCTTTCTAACAAGTTGATGCTGCTGTTTCTGGTCAGTGACAACATGGAGTAGCAAGTGTCTAATGAGTGGTGAGAGGCAAGGAGATGACCAAGAGTCTGAAGCAGAAGCGCTTTAAGGTGTAATAGAAGTAATAGAAGATAACAACACAAAGAATGAAGAAATGTAAGGCTTGTTGTTGGTATTAGTTGTCATGCAATCTTTTCCAAGTCATATCAATGTATGTACAGTGAAACAAAACACTGCCCAGTCAGGCTGGCATCGTTCTCAAAATTTTGCTAGGTTGGACCCATTGTTGTAGTCATTTTGTTAGTCATCCTCTCTGGCCATCCTCCTCCAACCCTGCACTTTTTCAGGTGGGATACATTTCACCATAGACTGATACCTCCTGATAACAAATCCTAGGTATGTGAGGCAGTGTTTCTCCAATATAATTTCTAAGAAACATTCTGACTCTTCTTTTTTCCAGCACAGATTTGTTTATTCTTCTGGCACACCATGATATATTTAATATTCCTCACCAACACAATAATTGAAATAAAGCTATTAAAACAAGACAATATCTAAGTATAATGAATTCATGCTCATTTTGAATAAAAATTCTTTTCAATTGTTAAAATTTAGCAAAACCTTACCATAGCGGCTGCCTGGCAAGCAGATGTGTTAGAGGATCCTCTACATGGTGACTAGGCTGTGGTTTCAGCTTGATCATGTCTGCAATATGATAAAAATGGGGTGTGTGTGTGTGTGTGTGTGTGTGTGTGTGTGTGTGACATGAATTAACACTGTTTAATCCTTGTTGGTGATTCAACATTAATTTTTCTTCCTAAGTAGTTAACTTTAACTTACAATTACTTGGTGAGTTAGTCATTTCACAAAAACTTTCTTTTCTTTACCTGAATTAAAAATCGAAAAGGAAGCTATTTTAATGGCTCTGTGTGGGAATCTGCCGGGACAGAATCTGAATACTTCTGGCTGATTCTGTCAATGCAATATGACCTTGACTACTCTAACAATCCCTTTGTCACTGCTTGTTTCCTTCACCTCCACACCACCCCTTATTTCTGCAGCATTTCCAAGCTTTCTGACTCATTCCTCTACTGAAATGACCTTTACCATGATTAACAGTAAGCTGCCTCCTGGCAAAGCTAATGATCAATTATCTACTCTTATTTCAGCAGTCTTCTTAACTACTTCTTTTTAAAAAGAATATTTTTATTGATATAGACATCAAAAACTACAGTTTAAACCATTTTAAGTGTATACTTCAGAGATATTAATTACATTCACCATATTGTGTAAACATCACCACTATACATTTCCAAAACCTTTTCATAACACCAGAGAAAAACTCTGTGCTCATTAAAAACAATCCGTCACTCTTCCTTCCCCCAGATTGTCTCAGAGAAAACCAAAACCCAAATCAAAACAAAAGTCTTCTTATTCAAGAATGAGAGTTTATACACCTAAGGATATCATACTGGCACATCAATGTCAAATATTATAACATATAATGGGGTTAAACACTGCTGCTGCCTAGACTCCAACTCATAGTGACCCTCCAAGTTTCTGGAGGCTGTAAATTATAACAGGAGGATACTATCCCATTTTTTAAAAAGTTTATTTTCATTTGCATACAAAATTCATATACCATCCCATTTTGCAAATGCAGAGCAACTGGTAGGTTTGAACTGCTAATCTTTTGGCTAGCAGCACAACACTCAACTCCATCGTCGGGGCTCCCATACAAGGGAAGTAGTGACTTAATATTCAAATCTGGGAAAAAATTGATATTTTAAAGTTTCTCGACTGTATTTTAAAACTAAAGAGAGCAAATGACTATTTTTATTGTTAGGTGCAGTCAAATTGAGTATGATCCACAGTGACTCTACAAACAGTAGATCTGCACCTTGTCCTATCCTATGTCATCCTCATAATCTCTGACGTACTTGAACCCATTGCTATAGTCACGTGTCATTCCATCTGGTTGAGTCTTCTCTTTTGCCACCTTCCACCTTTCCAAGCATCATGACCCTCTCCAAGGAATAGCCTCTCCTAGAAACATGCTCATAGTATAAGATGAAGCTTTACCATCTTTGCCTCCAAAGGAGCACTTTGACTGCACCATCTCCAATAAATATGTCTGTTCTCTTGGCAGTCCATGGGATAGTCAGTACTCTTCTCCAACACCACAGCTCAAAGACGTCAATTATTTTTCTACCATCCATATTGATTGTCCAGCTCTCAGATATAAACCAGTGATTGAAAAGACCATGGTCTGAATTATGTACACCTAATTCTCAAACTGATTATCATTCTTCCTCAATAATCTGGATAACTTCTTAACTACAGATGTTCCTAGTGCAATACATTTCCTGATTTCCTAACTGCTAGTGCTAAGGGTGTAGATTGTGGATCTAATAAGAAGAAATCATTGACAGACAGGTTCCATATTTTCTCCATCTATGATGTTGCCTAATAGTTCAAAGGTAAGAATTTTGGTTTTCTTAACATTGAGATTCAAGCCATATCAAAGGCTACTCTTAGATCTTCTGCAACAAGTGCTTCAAGTCCTTCTCACTTTCAGCAAGCAAAGTTGTGTCATCTGCATAATATAGGTTATTATTGAATCTTCCTCTGATCCTGATAACTAGTTTTTCTTCATAAACCTTAGAACAATAGGTATGGAGAGAGATTACAATCTTGATGCACATCTTACTTAATTTTCAACCATGTAGGGTTACCTTGCTCTGTTCAAACAACAGCCTCTTGGTCTAGGTATAGCTTTAATATGAACACAATTAAGTGTTCTGAGATTCTCGCCTCAATGTTGTTGTTATGTGCTATCAAGTTGTTGGTGACTTAAAGCGACCCTATGTACAACAGCTCTGAATCCTGCCCTATCTTGAGCCAGTCTCATTGACTCTGACACACCTACCCCATTAACTCAGTTACTGTGCCAGTCCATCTAAGGTCTTCCTCTCCTGCTCTGTCCCTCCACCCTTACGAGCATGATGTCCTTCTCTAAGCACCGATCCCTCATGGTCACAGGTCTAAGGAATGTAAGATAGAGCTTCAAGATCCTTGCCTCCAAGGAGAAACTTAGTTTTACCTTCTCCAATATAGACTCGTTTGTTCTCTTGGAGGACCATGGTATGTTCAAGACTTCACCAGCACCACAACTGAAAGGCATCAATTCTTCTTCTATCATCCTTAGTCATTGTCCAGATCTCTGATGTATAACAAGTACTTGTAAAGACTATAGCCTGGATCAGGCGCATCTTAGTCCCTAGGCTGGCATCATTACACTTTATCAATTTGGAGAGGTCCCCATTCTTCTCCAATGCAATTCAGTTTTTAATTTCCTGGCTGCTAGTTCCAAGAGTGTTGAATGTGAAGCCAGACAAGCTGAAGTTGTTAACAACCTCAGTCTCTTCTCTATCTATCATGGTGCCATAATTTTCACACAGGCAAATGTCTTTGCATAGTCAATAAAGCACAAATAGACATTCTTATGATATTCTCTGCTTTCAGCTAGTTTCCATCTGACATCAACAGTGTTATCTCTGGTGCTGTAGCCATTTATAAATCTCACTTGAACTTCTAGCAGTTCCCTGTCAATGTACTATTCTATCAGATTCTGGATGTTCTTCTGCTGTATTTTGCTTACATGTGATATTGGTGATACTGTTTGATAATTTTCACATTTTGTTGCATCATCTTTCTTGGAAATTATAGCAAATATTGATCCATTCCAGTCAATTGGCCAGTCATATCCTACAAATTTCCTAGGATAGAGTGGTGAGCACATCCAGAGGTACCTCTATTACTTGAAACACATTTATTGGTATCATGGAGACTTATTTTTTGCAAATATCTTCAGGGCAGGTTGAACTTCTTCCTTCATTACCTAGGCTCTTGATCATATGCTACTTCCTGAACTATTTCCATGTTGGACAATTCTTTTTGATACAATGATTCTGTATATTTCCTTCATTTTCTTTTGATCCTTCCTGGATCACTTAAGAATTTGCCCATAGTATCTCTTAGTATTGAAGAGAAAAGCTTAAATTTGTTTTTCAGTTCTTAAGTTTCAGATATATGAAGAAAGTTCTTCCTTTTATATTCAATTCTAGCTCCCTGTACCTACTGTTATAATACTTTGGTTTGTCTTCTCAAAGCAGCTCTTTGAAATCTTCTCTACAGTTCTTTTTCTTCACCACATCTTTCCTTTGTTTTAGCTTCTTGATACTCTACTGCAATTTTTAACGCTTCTTCTGACATTAGTTTTGATTTTTCTTTCTCTTCTTTGTAATGATCTTTTGCTCTCTTCGTGAATTATTTCCTTGATAACTTTCCACAATTCATCTGCTCTTTGATCATTGGTGTTAAATTCTTCAAAGCTATTCTTGACATAATTTTTAAATTCAAGTGAGATAGACTGAAGATCCTTTTTTATTCTTATGTACTTGTTTTCCTTTTCTTCAGCCTCAGTTTGAACTTGTATATGAATAGTTGATGGTCTATTGCACAGTTAGTACCTAGTGTAGTTTGACTGCTGATACTGAGCTTCTCTGACAATATAGTAGATATATGTATTGTCTACAAATATAGTCAAACTGATTCCTATGCAGTCCACCTTGTGAAGTTCATGTGTAAAGCTGCCATCTGGGTGTTTTTTAAAGAAGGTATTTGCAATGACAAAATCTTTAAATGTATGAAATTTGATCATTCTACGCCCAGCCTTATTTCTGTCACCAAGTCTGTATCTTCCACTTATCATTCCTTCTTTTCTTGTTCCCAACGTTTGCATTCCAGCCATCAATTATCATAAATGAATCTTGAGTGCATGCTTGGCCAATTTCAGGCTGCAAAATTTGGTAAAGAATCTTATATTTCCTCCTCTTGGTTAGCTCTTGGTACATATGCAAGTTCAAATTGAAGCTGAAGAAAATAGAAACAAGTCCACAAAAATAAAAATATGGCCTCGAGTAAATCCCGTCTGAATTTAAAGATAATTTCTACAATAAGTTTAAATATTAATTATCAAAGACCATGTGAGTTAAAGGTTGAAGTAAAAAATCTTACTCATGAAGAGAGCTAAACATTGTGACAAAAACTGAGGATGCAGAAAAGACCAAATGGATGTAAGATGAGACTCTGAAAATGCACTAGAGGGTCAAGAAGCCTAAACAAAGGGAAGAAATGGTAAAGTGAAAGAAATGAACAGGAGATTTCAAAGGGCAGCTCGAGGAGACAAAGTACTAAACTGAGAAATATGCAAATAACTGGTATTGGAGAATAAAAATAGAAGTTCTTTATCAGAATTTCTTTTTTTAAAATCGTATCTGACATATTTTTATTAATTTCAATGAAAATTTACAGAGACTTTGGATGTCCATTTATTCATTGTTACGCTTTTCTCCCTGTCCGCTCCTCCACCCAGTATACTTACTCTTCTCTTTGAAAAGTTAAAGTCTTTCATTGTTAAATCCTCAAGCAGCAATACTGAGAGATGCTATGGACAAATTCTTGAATAATCCAAGAAACATCAAACGAAGATAGAAAAAATACACAGAGTCACTACTCGAAAAAGAATAGTTTGGCACCAAAAAAGGTGATGGAGGATCATTTGAACTAGAGCCAACAGTAATGAAGGGAGAGCTTCAAGCGGCACTGAAAGGTCTGGCAAAAAATAAGACTCCAGAAATTGAAGGGACACCAATTGACATGTTTTAACTAACAAATGCAATCCTGGATGAGATTCCCAGTCTATGCAAAATAATTTGAAGTTCACTTCCTTGGCTGATTGTCTGGAAGAGATCCATTCTTGTTGACATTTGCAAGAAGGGTGATCCAACAAAATGTGGAAATCATTTAACACTATATCATTAATGTCACATGCAAGCAAAATATTGCTGCAGATAATTTAAAAACAGCTAGAACAGTACATTGAAAGAAAACTGCCAGAAGTTCAGCTTGGATTTAGTAGAGGTTGTGGCACCAGGGATATCATTGCTGATGTCAAATTGTTCCTGGCTGTAAGTAGAAAATATAAGAGGAATGTCTATGTGACTATGCAAAGGCATCTGACTGAGTAGATCATAACTATGGCTAATATTTGAGAAGGAAGGGAATCCCAAAACATGAAATTATGCTCTATGAAACCCAAGACCAATAAGCTGTGGTCTGAACAGAGTAAGGGAACATTGCATGCTACATGGTTTTCATCAGGTTTATATCCTTTCTCCATGTCTATTCAATCTGTATGCTGAGCTTATTGAAATAAGCTGGACTATATGAAGAAGAACAGAGCATCAAAATAAGAACACTCATCGGCAACCTGTGTTATGCAGATGACACGACCTAGCTAAAAGCAAATAGGACTTAAAACATGCTGCAGAAGATCAAAGACACAGCCTTAAGTATGGATTATAACTCAACATCAAGAATACAAAAATCTTCACCACAGTATCATTATAGATGAAGAAATGATTGAAATTGTCAATGCTTCCATCTGGATCCACAATCAACACTCTTGGTATCAGCAGTCAGAAAATCAGGAAACATATTGCACTGAGCAAGTCTGCTGTGAGAAACCTCTCCAAATTACTGAGAAGTGGTGATGTCAGTTTGAAGACTAAAGTGCACCTGATTCAGGATATAGTCTATAGACTCACTTGCTATACATCTGAAGGATGGGCAATGAGCATAGATAACAGAAGAATTGATGTCTTTGAGCTGTGGTGTTGGAGTACTGATATCCCATGGATTGACAAGAGAACAAACAGATATGTCTTGAGAAAAGTGCAGTCAGAATATCCTGTGAAGGCAAGGATTGTGAAGCTTTGCCACACATACTTTGGGTGTGTTACTAGGAGATGCTATTGCTTGGGAAGGTGGAAGACCAGCAAAAGAGAGGAAGACCCTCAATGAGATGGATTGACACGGTGTCTGTGGCAATGGGCTCAAGTGTATCAGGTGTTGAGGATGGCACAGGATAGAACAGGGTCCAGATCTGTTGTTCACAAGACCTCAATGAGTTGTATGTGACTCATCAGCACAAGCAACAGTGATTATTGATTGAATGCTACTACCTGAAATTAATGAGCAGGGTTTCGTCTTTATGGTGCAAAGTGACTATATATTTCATCCATCTTTTGATGCTTCCTGCATCATTCAATATTTTGCCTGTAGAATTCTTCAGCATTGCAAATATCTTCTTGAGCTGTTCTCTAAATTCAGGTGGGATATATAGCAGGAGTGGCATTCACTTCCTAAATAACATGCCTCTGGAAACACTATGAACTTTGATAAATGTCGATTGTTGTAGAGGGACTCTAGGCCTTTTGTTCATAGGGCATGCTCAACTTGAAGGCAATCAACAACAACATACTTGAGGTTGTGTTTTGGTATTCTTGGTTCATTTTCATTTTCTTCCCTTGCATTTTAAGCTTGCGTATGCTTAATGGACAATGTGTCCCACAGTTGACACCTGAACTTATTTTAACTGATAATATTAAGCTTCTCTGCTGTCTCTGCCCACAATGTAATCGATTTTCTACGTATTCCATCTGGCAAGCTCCACATGTATAGTTGCTGTTTGTGTTTTTAAACAATGTATTCGTTATTAATAAAAAATTAGTCTAGGTGCAGCAATGAAGGAATGAAAACCCAAAATCCCTGTAAATGTTCATTAAAACTAATAAAATTTAATTATTAAAAAGGGGGGAAAATTAGTCTTAAGAAAGTCGATCATGATGATTCTGACATATATATATATATAAAATTAAATTTTTATATCCTATATATATTTATATTATTATATATATTATATATGATCTCTCAAGGCTCTATTTTCCAGCTATTAAACCTTCTTTGCTTAATTCTTTTGCATCAAAATCATGAGTCATTATTAATGCAACTTATTTCAGACTGCAAAAGTTGGAAGGATTTCTTCATTTCTCATCTTTTATTTAATTCATGATTAATAAATTTGAATAATAGTTATAGTAACAAATCTTTTTACACCAATGAATATATCCTGTCACTGCACACTTTGTATTTCAAGAAAGATCTTGAAATGTTCTTGTTGATGGTAGATACCTCACTATTCCACTTCAATTTGTCATTCCTAGCATAGTTGAAGATATGGTTGTCCAATTATAAATGGATGACACCACTCCATTTCAGATCACTAATGCACAGAACATTGATTTTTATGTATGTCAATCTCCCAAAACTTCCAATTTTCCTAGATTCATACATTTTACAGTCCCTGCCCCAATAATTAGTAGATGTTTCAACCTAATTTTGAGTGATTCCACATCAGCAAATGAAAGTCCTTCACTGGGTGAAAGCTTTACTCTACGCAAGTCATTAAGATAGGTTCTACTTAGTTTTGAATTCCAGTTTTAAACATTCTCAACAGAGAGTTGAGGCAAGTGATAAAAATTCTCTAGCTCTTAATTTTCTAATTTGTAGAAGTTGCTGAAAAATGCTCTCCATCTTGCTCAATTCCTATAGAAATACTGCATGTTGTTTCTGGAGAAAAGGTCATTTGTCCATTTATGTATTAAATACAGCAGGTATTACAGTTCTGTGCAAGCTGTATGAGTGTGAAAAGAGATCAGAAAAAAAGCATTGTAAGGTCTTTGTCAATACCGAGCCTATCACTTCATAGGTACCACATATTCATATTCAGAAGAGCCCAATTGTACTCAGAGTAGGGAATAGCATAGACAACAGGCCAATAAAAAGAAAATCTTGATGAATTATGTTTAGCACAAAAAGAAATAGTGAAAAGTGATAGAAACTCCTGTAGAAGACTTATACATACTATTATGGTCAAGTTTCTAAAACACAGTAAAGTTACAACAACGTTCAATAATATAATTCTTGTTTTTCTGTGTTTTGAGATAAGTTGTTGTGTGCCGTTGAGTCATTGAACCAACTCACAGCTGACCCTCAGCAGGTTTTTGGAGGCACAGAAGGAGGTTGGCTATGCTTCTCCCATAGAGTGACTGGTAGATTTGAACCACATGCCTTTGAGACTGTAGCACAACTTCTTACCATGAGGCCACCTGAGCTGAGTTAGCCAATAATTTAAGGTAAAAGCCATCATAATGTTTAAATGACCATCTCAGTTTATTTTGAACATCCGTCTTATAATTAAACTCAACACAAAGTTAATTGGAGAACAGTTTTTGTGATAAAACTTGGTTTTAATATCATTATCTGATTCTTTTGCATGTCATTCATAGTAAGAAAGTGATGTGCTTGCATGCAGCTCCATTTTCACAACTGAAGTACCCTAAATCCTGCAAGAAATCGTTTATAGTGTTATTTGGGGGAAAGTAAGCTTTTGGCTCAATACACAATATGCTTGCAAAACAAGGATTTATTCAAGAGTGATTTATTCAAGAGTGAAGATGTTTCTCTGGGCTTTTCACATGTACAAATAGATTTTTTTTAAAAGGAAACATTACCAAGGTGTTTACCCAAACAACTAATGGGAATACTAATACTTCAAGCACTTTCTCAGGGCGTATGTGATTAAGAGGCTTCTACTTATTGGAAAACAGTCTTAATTACATCTCAAGTGAGGACAGGGTGCCCTTTTATACTTTGTACCAGCTGAACACATGGACTGACTTTGGCTCATTTTCTTGCTGGTGGGTATGCTGTTGTCCCGGAGTTCTGAGACCTCTCTTAGAAAGAATCAAAATAAAATTTAGCACTCAAGACCAGCATGCAGTCAGAGGATCTCATCACATCCTCAGGAGTAATTAACTTTGGCTAAGTTTCTCCTGTGTTGTTCTGTTTTATTGCATAATGTTTTCCCCAAGCTGGAAGCGGCTTATATAAATCCTGTAATCGAGATATGATGAAAATGATTTAGATGACATTACTAGCATGAAACCACATCTCAACTCTCCTCTCATTCCATAATTTATGTACAAATGGAGAGGGTTAACCAGCAAGCATGCGCTGTGCACTGACTACCTAGTAGGTGTTAGGCTTGTTGTTTAAAAGTAGCTGATTATGACTATAAATAAAACATACATTTAGCTTAAACATTATGTGCAGGTTAATCAGGTCATGGGTGTCTATAGAGTTTAAAGTTATTATTCTTATAATTCTAAGCAATCATTCAAAATTTAAATGGTGAAACAGTTGATAGAATTCATTGTCTTCAAAACTCTGCTGAGTTTTTTTAAAAAAACTTGCTCCTGTGGAACCTCCAAAACAATGGCCTTTACCTTTGAACCTGAAAGAAAACAATGAGGCTCAACTTTTAGTCAAACAATATGGTCCTACAAGGTGAACAGGCAGATGACACACCCTTGCATGTAGGAAATAAAGCAGAAAATGTACCAGGGAAGGAGTGTTTCTTTTACTTTTGAAAGAGAGGAGTGAACAGCGG
>NW_006399864.1:24230-30115 GCF_000299155.1 Elephantulus edwardii
ATTTCATAAACAAAATGGATGTCTGGAAAACCAATTTTCTCTGTTAAAATTTCACTTAAACATAAAGTTTACAGAGATTTTGGATTTTTTTTTCTATATTTTATTAATTTTCATAAACATTTACAGAGACTTTGGGTTTCCATTCATTCATTGTTGCACTAAGATTTTGGATTTTTATTCATTCATTGCTGCACTTCTTTCCCCCGCCAAGTCCCTCCCCCCAGTTTACTCCTCTCTTTCAAAAGTAAAAGAAACACTCCTTCCTATTTGATTTATAACCTCTGAAAAATATCCTGAAGGGTCAGTTGTGAGTCAATTCCAACACATAGACAATAACAACAACTCTACTGTTATTATTAGGTGCTGTCAAGTCAAGTCCAACTTGCGATGGCCCTATGAGCAACAGATCTGAACCCTGACCTGTTCTGTATCATCCTCATCATCTCTGGCACACTTGAGCCCATTGCTGCACTCACTGTATCAATCCATCGCATTGAGGGTCTTCCTCTCCTTCAACAACCCTCCACCTTTCTAAGCATGATGTCCTTCTCCAAAAAATAGATTCTCTTAGCAACATGCCCAATTTACATGAAACAAAGCTTTGTCTTCTTTGCCTGCAAGGAGAACTCTGGCTGAACATCTCCAAGACTTTATTAGGACACATGTGGTTGTTGTTAAGTGCTGTGGAGTTGAGCACAACTCATAGCGACCCTACGAACAAAAGTTCTGGACCGTGTTCTATAACTATCCTTGTTTCTCTAATGTTCATAGAGTTTCCAAAAGCATGTTGTTTAGGAAGCGAATGCCAGTCCTGCTTGCAAGTCTGTCTTTATCTCGGAGCTCTATCAAACACTGTCCACTTTGGGTAACCATTATGGCATTTGACACACCAATGGCACAGAGTTTAGTATCCCAGGAAACCCAGGTTACCTCAGTACAGAAAACTGACATAACAGTGCTGAACCACTTAGAAGAATGTTCTTTCTAAATACAATTAACACCAGTGGCCCTCAGGCCTATCCAATTTTTAAATATAAAGGCCTGCCCACCAGGTCCTGATTGACTTAAACAAGATTAGTTGCCTGGAGACATGTTACATTGCATTCTAAAGGTCTGTAAATGTAAAGGAAATAATTTTAAATTTGGAAAGACCCATTAAAAAGAATTTCTTTTTGCTGTTGCTGATTGCTCCAAGAGCCCTTCTCCGGCCACACCAGTGTTCCCCTCTGTTCAGCTAATGCTGCCTGCATTTTTCTCATTCCCCCGCACCACCATCTTGATCAACTACTCAGACCTCATTAGTCACAAGGAGATGTTCTAACATCTACATCTGTGAGAAATTGCAGACAGGCTGTGTCCCTGGAGGGGGAGGGGAAGACAGTCAGTAGAACAGAGTAATACCCATGATTCCCTCTTTGGTGGAAGTGCCTCGGAGAAAGCCCTAATGGTGAAGGAATAGGAAGGAAGCACAGGACTTAGTGGTGTTGGTACTGTTTTGCAGATAACCCCCTTCACAAAAGAAATCGGTAAGATGAGCATCAGGGATTTCATGACACTGACCAAAGGCAAACTTGGTGAGCAGAAACAAAGCGTAAAGAGCAAAACCCTTTATGACATGGGCTGCAGAACAGATCCTTGTTAACGTGACACTACCAGTTCTTTACTGGTGAAATGACAAATCCAGATGGTGTGGTTTCTCTGTTGGACTACTGTGAAGATGGTGTGACCTCATACATATTTTCTTCTGAGAATGTTTTAGAAATGAAGAAATGATGGACGTAAATTTGGCACGTATTTGTATCCACCACTTGTCATCCTAATACTGCTGCTTTTCATCCATGCTCCACCAGGACTTAGACAAACGAGACTGACATAAACGGTAGGTGTTTGTTTCATGTTGACCTTGGTTTATTTAGAATTGTTGTTGTGTGCCATCGAGTTGGAATCTATGTATAGATGACCCTCCAGTGGGCTGTAGAGGCAGTATTCACATGGAAAGAGAGTGCCCATCCTTCTCCTACAGAGCATCTTGTGTATTTGAACCTTGTGCCTTCTGGATTGCAGTACAGAGTCTTACTACTAAGCCGCCAGAGCTCCTTTCACTTAGAGTGAAGTCCTTAAAAAAAAAAAGTTATACATGTTGCCTAAAAAGAACATGCTTTTGAATTTTTAAAACAGAATAACTAATTCCTTTTAATGCATCAGCATTCAGGTAAAACACCTTCAAGTCAGACAGCCTCTTTGTCTTTTGTTGCTGTAAGTCAGAATTGACTACAAGCTGACCCTCCAGCCGGTTTTCGGAGACTATCAATTGTACAGAACAAGATTGCTCATCTTTCTCCCAAGAAGCATCAGTGGATTCACACTGCCTGCCTTTGGAGCTCCCTGGTCATAAAGTAACACAGAAAAGAATTCTCTTAGGGGAAAAAAAACAACAGTTTCTAAAAGAAAGTCACAAAGTGTTTAGGAGAGATGATAGTTGGTGTAGAAACAGGAATGAAAAAACATGCTAAAGGATCTTTTCCCAATGAAAATAATAAAATATTCTATAACAAGTCAGAAGAATCACCTCCAGTAGAGGCCAGTTCTAAAAAAGATGTTAAAAAGCCTGGAACTGTCAACAACCCGAGTGGCCATTAACAAACAAATGACTAGAGAAGCTGTAGCGTATTCACACGATGGAATACTATGCTGCATTGAAAACAAGGAACTCATGAAATGATATGAAATTGGTGACCCTGGAGGACATTTTGCTGGGTGAAATACCTCAGTCACAGAAGGACAAATACTGCATAGTGTCACTGTTGTAAAGCAGGACTACTATCGGGTTTGGGAGTGGGAATCTAAGAGGGGATGAATAATGTATACGGCATTGAAACAGATGAAGGAGAGAACTGTTTAGGAGGAATATATGATTAGGTATAATTGTCATGACAGGAGTCCAGAATGAAAGCTACATAGTGGAGTGGACTGCATAACAATGTATAATAATAGTGGGGGATTGTATAATAATGAAAGAAATTTTTTTTTTTTTACTTTTCAAAAAGAAAAGTGAAGGGGGAGAGGTACATAGGGAGGAAAGTGTGAAACAATGAATGAATGGGAATCCAAAGACTCTAAACTTTACATTAAGTAATTGATTAATTAATTAATTTGGGGGGCTGGGAGGGGGAAGCCTAGAACTCGAAAGACAAAGGTTACAGAAACAAAAATCAGTCCAGGAAGTTTAAAAGGGACTCAAAGGGAGAGTGAGGAGAGTAAAAATTAATAAACATATAAGTTGGGGAAATGAAAAGGCAATACACAATAAGGAGCTGATTAGGCATTCTAATTAATTACATTAATAAATGACAATTAATGTAATACAATAAAATGTCTGAATAATTGTATGAAAAAGTAATATTTATATGGCTTCATTCAAATAAAAAAATAATTAATACTTTTTTTCTTTAAGTACAAGAAGCATTGACCACCATTACTTGAGATCATCTTGTAAGCCAGACATTATTCAAATCCACCAAACATACTTGCAAGGTAAGTATTAGTTCTTCTATTTTATAATCTCAGCTTCTTGAGAGTATCCAAATAGAGTCCAGTACAGGGGTGATGTGGGGGTTGATGGGTGAGTATGTGGATAATGACTCAATGTCAATGTGTCATGGATGAATAGGGTCATTAACTTCAAAAGGAAGAATAAGATGAATGCTTTGCTCAACTGAATGGTGCACTTGGTCCTTACTCACTAATTGCCGTTTTGATACAGAGAGAAAGCTCAATTATTTTGCCTTTGATTGCTTTTAAATCTGAAAGAGTATCTTAGTGAATGCATGTATTTTTCACATAATAGAGTTCCTGTATGATGCAGAATTGACTCTGTGAGGGGAAAAAGAATACAATTAAGTAGATGATTGGCTCTTGGTAATGTTTGTAATTTTGAATTAGATTTTAGCTACATTCATAAAGATAAGCCTCTTAAAGTGCTGCATTTATTACAGGATATTGGGTACTCACTTTCAATTTTAGTTCTAGTGGAAGCTTGCTCCAATTTTTTTTAACCCCCAAAATAAGGACAATAAGCCAGGATGATTCATCTCACTTTATACCTTATGTGAATCAGCCTCGGGTGTGTAAAAGATGACACAGCCTCAGCTGCAGGCTGCTGGAGACCAAACCTAATTACTATCTGTGCTGTGTTATTGAAAACGATATCACGAAAGGCCTGCCTATGTGGCATTTGGCTGCCATTTTCTAGTTCTAAAATGAATAAATATCTTAAATTCGTAGTATTAAGGTATGTACATTTTGGATCTGTTTACGACTGGCTTAATCTTATCAGGTATTTGTTATTTGCTTCTAATCCCCCAGTTTACTTTCTTTTGTGATCTTTTCAAACTTGTTTTCAAGTTTAAAAAAAGAAAAAAGACATGGCCATGTCTGTTAAATAGCACATTTGATATTGCATTTATGTAACTGCAAAATCTGATTTCTCTGGATTTCTTGTTGTTGTTAAGGTTAGAGAGACATTATTTACAAAATTTCCGCTTTCTTTCACTATTATCCAAGAATTCTCTACTTCTCAGTATAGAAAATACTGAAGATAATTCTTACTTGATTTTCATCCCCTATTTACTCTGAGTTGTAAGGAAAAACTAATCTAAGTGGTGATGACTTGGTGGCTATTGGATCCTTCAGAAATGGGTAAGATTAATATCTCAAAAATAAACAAGTATTGCATTCTCTTCCACTTCCTGCCTTACGTATTATTAGAACAGACCAATGTTCCTTCTCCATTTCTAGTTTGATATAGTAAATATACTGCCAGGTTACCCAATATATTCCCTCATAGACCTTGTTCTAATAGTGACTGCATTTCTGAAAAAGGCTGAAACTCTCTATGCAACTCTATGGGTTAAAAAAATCATTTTCTGCCAAATTAAGGCAGATTTTCTACCCATCAATTAATTGTAACTGTCATTAGTCTTCTGCCAACCACTTGGTGTAACTCACAATGCCCATGAGACATTGGCAATGATCTTCTCCTGCCCTTGCGGTCTCTGACACTGATGAATGATAGATGTTTGTGTAAATATGCCTGGACATTTGTACCACAGACAGTCCTGTTTGTCAGGCACACAGCCTCCTGTCCCTCAAAAAAAGAAAAAAAAAGCAAGAATGAAGAGTTATTTTTTTAGCTTAACTGAAATTTATGAAAAGCCTTTTACAAGCAAAAGTATCATGTTAAATTGGTATTAGAAGATAAATTCAATGCAAGGCCGTGATTGTCAAATGAGGTGAAGGGCATACAAAACATAACCAACGTTCCAAGATTTTCCTCCTCTTGGAAGTCCTGCGAGTTCTCAGGTGCCTCTATTGGTAAGAAGCGGTGCTGCAATCCCAAAAGCAGGCAGTGGATTCGGAGGGGCAATCGCCTCCCCTGCTGTTAAACTGCTCTCAAAACCCTGTGGAGTGTCAACTAAGAATAGTTGATTCCACGTAAAAACAAGAACTCATATAGGGCTGTTCCACAGTTCAAAGAAGAGACTCTGAAGATTGCACTGGAGCGTAGAGAAGCCAAAGCACAAGGAAGAATTCAAGATACTAAAGAGCTGAACAGAAGATTCCAAAGGCTGCTCAGAATGACAAAGCAAAATACTACAATGAAATGTGCGAGGAACTAGAGTCAGAAAATCAAAAGGGTTGAACTCGCTCAGCATTTCTTAAGCTCAAGGAACTGAAGAACAAATTCAAACCTAGAGTTGCTGTAATATCAAATGCAGAATATCAAATGATCCAGGAAGTATTAAAAGAAGATGAAAGGAATATACTGAGTCCTTATATAGAAAGGAATTGGCAGATACAGAGGAATTTAATGAAATAACATATGA
>NW_006399864.1:30215-31175 GCF_000299155.1 Elephantulus edwardii
TTTTTTTTAAAAAAAGAAGATTAAAAACGACAGCCTTCAATGTAGATTACACCTCAACATCTGAAAACAATAAATCCTCACCACTGGACCAAGTGGTCCATGACAGATGGAGTAAAAATTGAAGTCATCAATGTAAGGTCTCTGAGGAAGGACAGAACCCAATACAGGCCAAGAAAGACAGTTTATTGAGGAGAAACTGCAGGGTTGCCTCTAAAGTGGAAGACCAACCCCCACTTACAGTTAGAGAGGGGTTTTCTATTGTCTTACAAGGAACTTGGGGAGGGGGTTGCTCACAGATGCTTTTTACAAGACAGAGAAGTGGGCTGATCAGATAACTATTTCTGGGAAAGGAGGTAGAGCAATTTCACATGCTTAACAGAGAGAAACAGCCACAGCTGCAGCTTCCTGTGATTGGATCACTTCAGTAGCCATTCTAGGAGAGGAAGGAAAGGGCTCTGCAGCCCTACTAGTCAAGGAACTCAGTTTACTTGGATCCGCAATCAACGTCCATGGTAGCAGTCAAAAAAGAAAAAAAAATAAAAACAAAACAACATGTTGCATTGGGAAAACGTGCTGTTGACCTCTCTAGAGTCTTAAAGAGTATGTTTGTCAAGCTAAAATATGCTTGAACCAACTTCTTTCAATTTGTTCCTATATATCTGAAAATTGAACAATGAATAAAGATGACAGAAGATGAATTGATGCCTTTGAATTGCAGGGCTGAACAACTATGAAGGATCCTAATGACATGTGTCTTGAAGGTAATGCTCCCAGAGTGTTCTTAAAAGCAAGGACGGTGAAACTTCATCTCACATACTTTCAGCAGATTATCAGGAGAAGCTAACCTAATCTTTAGAAAAAAAAATATCATGCTGGGAAATGTGGAGGATCAGGGAAAGAAAGAAAGAAGGAAGGAAAGAGAGAGAGAGGGAGAAAGATGAAGGAAGGAAGGAAGGAAGG
>NW_006399864.1:31275-31935 GCF_000299155.1 Elephantulus edwardii
GAAAGAAAGAAAAAGTTCTTGAACAAAATGAATCGACTCAATAACAGTAACAATGGGGTTAAATATTTGGGAGATTATGAAGGTGGAACAGGATAAGAAAAAGTTCAAATCCTTTGATTGTAAGGTTGTTCTGAGTCATTGTTGACTCAACGGTGCATAACAACAATGTTATATAATGCTGTTGTTGTTAATTGCCCTCCAGTCAAGCTCGACTCATAGCCTAAGCCTTTGTATAGCTAACATAGTTTATCAAAGTTCAGAGTTTCCAGACACATGTTGTCGAGGAAGTGGATGCCTCTTCTGCTTCCCTAGGGAGACACTCACTCCTTAGAACAATCTTCATACAAGAACAAAAGCTGTTCATCCACACACCACCAGGACTTAGACAGATGGGATTGATGCCAACGCTAGGTCTTCATTTCACTTTGGCCTTAATTTATTTAGGATTGTTTGTGTTGCCATCAGTATTTTTTTAGGAATAAAACTTATATGACAGCAAATGGTGGGATAGAATAATTAATGGAAATAAGAATCACAGAAAAGAAAGGACAAGAGTTTGTTATATATTGGGTTGTTGTTGTTGTTGTTGTTATGTGCCCTCGAGTCACCTGCGACTCATAGCGACCCTATGTACAACAGCCCTAAACTCCGCTCTGTCCT
>NW_006399864.1:32899-57621 GCF_000299155.1 Elephantulus edwardii
AATCGGGATGGGTGTGTCAGAGGCAGTGTGGTTGGCGCAGGATAGAGCAGGGTTTAGGGCTGTTGTGCATAGGGTCGCTATGAGTCGAAAACGACTCAACAGCACATAACAACAACAACAACAACAGTTCAAACCCACCATGTGTGCAGTGAGAAAAACACTTGACAGACCACTTCCATAAAAATCTACAAACCATAGAGAGTTGCTGAGTCAGAATCAACTCGATGGTGATAAGTGATCATGATTTACAAGTCAATTCTCTCATCATCGCTAGAACATGAACTGCCCATCTATGTATTCCATCTCCAGGGTAAGTGGGAAACTTGTATCTCAATTTTGGTGCATGCTGCCGTCTAGTGGGAGTTTGGAAAAAACCCACAGTCTTCCTTCCACCCATCAATACCAGCATCACAGATGCCTCAGGACATAAATGTCTAATTGCATCAAAATTCATATTAATTAAACTTTTTATTGACAACAAAATGCTTTCACTTGTGGAAAAACCCACAATTTCAACACAAAATCCAAAGTAGAACATAATTCTATCTTAAAAGGGTTAACTTAAAATTAACAACACTTAATGAGATTGTGCAGCCATCAAAAGAACACAGCTGGGACCAATAAGAAGAAATAAAAGCAAGTCTAAAGGACGGAAATGGAAGACTTGGGGACTATTGCATGTGATTTTGGATTTTTCTTTCCCCTTATCTAGCACCGTTCTTTTTGTTTCTCTTTGGTGAGCACAACGGTATTTTTCTTTCCTTTGTTTTTGTTTGGGATCTGCAGCTGTGTGTTTCTTTTAGAGGAGGTCACAGAAGTCTAGCCACTTGCTATTCATTTGTTCTCAGAGTGAATGTTTACTGTCCCCTCAGCATTTTTCTACCAGAATTATTTCCAAAGAAAGGAGTACAGCCAAATGTTATTATTTTTGCTAAAGTTTAGTTTTATGATGGTCTAATATATTCATTACATAATTTTAATTATTTCTAAACTTAAAAATAAGGGACAAGTTAAGTCTCAAGTGAGGGGTAAATTTAAATTACAACATGGGACCTAGCAAGCCAGAATTACAAATTTTGAATCAATTTAACTGTGATGTTGAAACACTTTGTGTTAAGTAATTCCACGAAAGCCTAAAGAAAATCTTTGAACTCTTGTACAGATAAATTCGTCATGCCTTCCCACAAGATTTTATTGCATAGTTTCAGAAGATTTATAAAGCCCACTAAAGCTAATTTATATACCAATTAAATACTCAGTCAAAATAAACAATTTTCGATGAGTGAAACAAAACGGAATTACTTCTTACCTGCACTGAGTAATACAAACAGAAAAAATGATGTTTTTGTTATGTGCTGTCAGGTTGACTATGACTCAAAGCAGCTCTATGAGCAACTGCCAAGACCGAACTATTTCCTACCAACTTCAAGGTCGCCAACACTCCTGACTCCATTGCCACAGTCACTGTGGCAATCCATCTTATCCGGGATTTTCCTCTTTTGCACAGACTTTCTACTCTTCTAAACATGTCCTTCTGCAAGGACTGGTCCTTCCTGACAACATCCCTAAAGTATGTGAGATGGAGTTTCAAAATTCTTACTTCCAAGGAGCAACCTGATTCCCCCCTCTCCAAGACAGACTTGCTTATTCTCTTGGCAGTTGATGGTATATTCAATACTCTTCTTAAACTGTTCAATACAATCAATTCTTCTTCTGTCATTCTTAGTCATTAACCAGCTCTCAAATGCATACAATCAATTGAGAGGACCTTGGCTTGAGAAGACAGGCAAAACAGTTATTTTTTAAAAAACTTCTATAAATGGAAAGGTGATTTCACAAGCTTCTCTGCAGGAAAAAGATGGGCAATCGCCTCCTGTGTGATTTACTGCCTCTAAAAACCCACTGGAGAGTCAGCTATAAGTCAGTTCCAACTCAACGGAACACTGCAACAACAATGGAAAGGTAACTCTTCAATTCCAATACTGTTTTTCAGAATATATTCCTCTCAAATTGTTACCATTTTTTCTGATCTCTGGTACAGAGGTACAGGGGTGAAGTGACTGGTTACTAAGCTAAATATCAGATTTTTTCATCTACCAGTAGCTCTATGGGTGGAAAATGTGCCAATGGACTTCTATAAAGATTAAAACAAACTAAAACTCCTCACTGCTGTTGATTTGATTCTGACTTATAAGGACTCCTTCATCAGGTTTCTGAGGCTATAAGTTTTTAATGAAGAAAATTCTTCAGGAGTAATCAATGGATTCCAATCACTGATCCACTAGTTAGCAGGAAACCACATAAAGCATTGTTGTTGTTGTTGTTATTGTTGGTCTATACCATCAAGTCATTTGCGACTCATAGCACAAGAGCCCTGAACCTTCTCTATCCTGTGTCAATCTTATTGTATCTGACATACCTCCCCTCATTACCCGAGTCCTTGAATCAATCTATCTCATGGACGGTCTTCCTCTCTTGTGCTGTTCCGCAACTTTCCCAAGCATGATGTCCCTCTTCAAGGACTGGTCCGTCCTTGCAACATGCCCAAAATATGTCAGATGAAGCTTCAGAATCCTAGGCTCCATGGAGCAGCCTGGTCTCACCCTTTCCAGGACAAACCTGTTTATTTTCCTGGCAGTCTATGGTATATTCAATACTCTTCTCCAGCCCCACAGCTCAGATGCATCAATTCTCCTTCTATCATCCATAGTCATTGTCCAGCTCTCTAACACATAGCAAGTGATTACAAAGACTATGACCTGGATCAGGCACAGCCTAGTTTCTAGACTGACATCATTGCTCTTCAGTACTTTGGAGAGGTTCCTGACAGCAGACTTTGCCAATGCAATTCATCTTTTTATTTCCTGGCTGCAAACTTAAGGAGCAGTTCTGCTTTTCACTAGGGTTGTTTTTAGTGAAAATTGATTTAGTAACACCTAACAACATCTTCTTTATATGTTTCTAGCCTAAGAAAAATACATTAAGAATTGCTTTGTCCTCAGTCAGATTCTTTGCCAAATACATGTCTCTCAAAGCACCGCACAAAAGTGCATATAGTGAGGGCCTATGTGATTCCTTTTACACAAAACAACTCTTGATTTTCCTTCCTAATTAGCAGCAGCACAAGATTCTCACTCCATGATGATAAAAATAATTCTTTAACAAAGGAAAACTAATTTATTTTGTGTTTAGTTGTCATAAAATAAAAACAAATCAAACTAAATTGACAACAAATGACAAAAAAATCCTCACTCTGGCTAATTAGATATGACTTTGCCTAACATAACTGGCCACCTCCCAAACCATTTTGTGAATTTCTCTATGTGAAAATCAGTAATAAGCTATAAAAATTAAATTATATTTAAAAGAGCATTAATTGGAATGTTCAGTACATTTCTTTACTGTAAAAAAAGAGTTGAAATCGGAACTCTTTTTGAGAACTCCATATTCAGTCTAGTTCCAGCCTGGGAGAATTTCATGTGATTAGTCTGAGGTGTGATGTGGCCAGGAGGTTTTGAAAATGTCTCCAGGTGACTCTGACATGTAGCAAAGTTCAAGGTCTACTGATAAAAATAAATTTCTGTTTTCAAATGAGAATGAATTTATTGAAAGCTAGCATTTCTCCTCATTATTATATAGCTGTTTAAAGCAATGTTTTGCATTCTGCTGGTATCATGATATCATGAAGTACATGACAATAGTATTTTGTGGGTCACCAGGAAGAGTAAACCAAACTTGTCACTAAAGAGTTGATTCTAATTCATGGCAGTTATTTAGGGAAGAATAAAAGCATTCTCTATGGTAAGAAGTTGTGCTGTAATCCTGAAGACATTCAGTTCAAGGCCACCATCTGCTCCACTCTAGAAGGATGGGCAATCTCCTCCTGTGTGATTAACTGCCTCTGAAAACCTGCTGGAGGGTCAGCTTTGGGCCAGTGGCAACTTGACAGTACACAACAGTAACAACATAGGGTTTCCAAAGGTGTGAAGCTTTGTCTGACACACTTTGGGCATGTTGCAAGGAGGGACTGATCCTTGGAGAGGGACATGGCACAGGAGAGGAAGACCTTCAATGAGAAGGATCGATTCTGTGAGTGCAGTGGTGGGAATGAGTGTGTTTGAGATGGCGAGGTTGACACAGGATAGAACGGCGTTTAGGGCTCTTGTACATAGGGTCACTATGAATCGCAAGCAATTCGATGGCATATAACAACAACAATCTTTGCGGGGGCCTACTTTCTCATTGTTCTCCCTCAGAGCAGTAAATGCCTTCACACCACTCACCTTTTGGTTTAGCGTTAGAGCTTGTAACCATTGTGTCATCAAGGCTCTAATGTAGGTGACAGTATGAAGCCAGAAAGCTCTGGTGGCCTAGTGGGTAAGGAGGTGGGTGCTGTTAATCCACAGACAGGAGATCAGAATCCACCAGCTTCTCTGCAAGAGAACGATACCCAGCCTCTGAAAACGCAATGGAGAGTCAGCTATGAGTTGGTTCTGACTCAGCACATAACAACAAACAAAATATGAAGCCTGAAGTAGTGAGCCAAGAGAGCTCTGGACCTGTTTACTGTTAGAGTCTTTATCTCGTAGCTAAAGGAGGCACAGGTTAGATGCAAGTTGAAGAATCGCAGTGAAGCATGTCAGTTAATTTCTTTGCAGCTTGATGATGAGGCCAATACCTTATACTCATGTATGGAGTCAACACGCAGCAAGAAGAAAAGAAAGCTACTCAACTCTGATTCTGATTCCTTTTCTCAGAGGCTGGCTAAGTTCAGGCCTGTTTAGATGAAGTTTTACACAGACTTGAGTAGGTGTTACTGAGCAAGTTTCAGGGGGCAACCAGACACGAAATTCATCCTTAATTCTGAATTCATGAAAGAAGTAACTGAATTTTTATCTCCTCTTCAGAATCGTTCCAGAACAAGGCCCACTAGGAGAGGGCTGCACTTTCTTACTCAAATCTAGGCAACGCTAAGGAAGGATCATAATTGTCCTTTCCTTTTCCACTCGCTTCTACTATGAGGGATATGTGGAGAATCTAATAATCACCAGCTCTCGAATCTAATAATAGTGGATTTAAAGTTATGAAATCACAGCAGAATGAGAAAGGAATGAGAGTGAATTTTATTAGAACGACAACTCTTTAATAGGAATAAGGGAGACATATAACATATGGGATGGGACTGTACAATAAGGTTGAGAAACCTTATTATAATGATATTTAATTAAAAACTGTACATGTGGGATTATGACAGAACAGGGAATATTTTGATTCAATGAATTTTTGCTGAAAAAAATAATAAAAGGTAGCTTTTAGAAAATGAAACTGAATCATTCACATGTGTGCGCTGAGGAAAATTTTTAAACTACAGCAGAAAAATTGAAAGGCACAATGGCAATTTCAGGAGCTTCTCATGAAGAAGTGAGTTAAAAATCAACTCTTTTAAGGTGTGCAATTTGTGAATATCTTTCCCTTGGCTCCAAATGCCTATGAAACATCATCTATGGGCAATGCAGAGCTTATAACTGTAAACAACTTGCTTGTTTAATTCAAGGCAAAGAGACATTGAAAGGAGAGGAAGAGGAAAAGAAAAATAGAAAAAAGGTTAAAAATTAATTCATTGTCTTTACATTCTGGTGGAAGTACTAATTCTCTGAGTTTCAAATTACTTATTTACAAAGTTGGTAGAGGAATGGATTTATTACAGAAGTTGGCAAAACGTATATTAGATATCTTGGACAATACTGCAAAATTGATACTAAAGTGTTGCTGGAAATCCTTGACATTCCTATTTCAATGTATTTAAAATGGAATTTCTCCCCCACCCCCAACTTCTTGTTGTTGCTGTGTACTGTAGGGTTGGGACTGACCCACAGCTGACCTTCCTGCAGATTTTTAGAGACAGTCAATCACATGAGTGGAGATTTCCCATCCTTCTTCCACAGAACAGCTGGTAGCCTTGAACTGTGTGCCACTGGGATTGCAGCAGAGCTTCTTGCCACTAAGCCACCCCTTCAATTAATTGTGAACCTAGAGAAACTCTGTGGGATAGAACTGCCCCATGGGGGTTCCAGATTGCATTCTTTACAAAAAACATCTTGTAGAAAGGCTGGTGAGTTTGAACTATCAACTTTTCAGGTAGTAGATGACACTTAACCATGGTGAACTCTTCTTTCCTCTTCTATCCGGCCTGCCCAATATTCTCAGAGGTGTAAATTCCTTCCACTTGTGACTATTAACTCACTGATTGGGGCTTGGTATTTTCTTCCTAATTGATATTTTCCATTTGTTTCTGTTGTTATTATTGTTAGGTACCATCGAATTGAGTATCACCCATAGTGACTCTATGAACCACAGATGTGAACCCTGCCTTATCCTGTTCCGTCCGCACACTTTCTGACACATTAAAGCACATTGCAGCAGTCACCGTGTTAATCCACCTGGTCGAGGGTCTTCCTTTCTCCTTCGTCAACCTTCTACCTTTCTGAGACTTGTGTTCTTCTCCAAGGAGTAGCCCTTCCTAGCAACATGCCTGGTTTGTGAGGCAAAACTTTATCATCTCTGCCTCCGAAGAGCACTCTTGCTGCACTCTCTCCAAGACGTATTTGTTTGTTCTTTTGTCACTCCATGAGATACTCCGCACTATCCCCCAAAACCACAGCTCAAAGGTTTCAATTGTTCTGTCATCTTTATTCATTGTCCAGCTCTCAGATGTATAGCAAGTGATCAGAAAAACCATAGCCTGAGTCAGACACAACTTAGTTCTCAAAATGACATCATGACTTCAGGATGATTTGGAGAGGTTCCTATCCATAGACCTTGCCAGTGCAATACACCTCCTGATTTCCTCACTGCTGGTAGCAAGGGTGTTCAATGTGGATCCAAGTAAGAGGAAGTTGTTGACAGTTTCAATCTTTATCTATTGTGATGTTGCCCATCAGCCCACTGGTGAGAATCTTTGTTTTCTTGATGTTGAGATGCAATCCGTCTTAAAGGCTATATGCTTTGATCTTCTGAAACAAGAGCTTCAAGTCTTCCTCGCTTGCAGCAAGCAAGGTTGTGCGATCTGAATAATGCAGAAGGCATGTGCTTTTTCCATTTAGTCTTTGCATTACAGCCCATTGCAGTTGTGAATGATGAGGCACAAAGGACCCTGCATTCCTCATAGGGGCATCGCTGTAACTCACTAACTGGAGGAAAGATGCTTGAATTGATCCACAGGTGAGATGATTGAGTATACCTGTGGAAGTAGAGAACAGCAAACTATTACTCTCCAGCTCCACTCTGGGCTTTACTGGGGGTGAAGGAAAGTATTTCCATTGGGATGAAGTGCAAGCAAACTTGATGGTTAATAGTGTTTGAGAGGAGTATTCATCTGAATTATGGATGTAGTCAAGAAATATCAATTTCCCGGGATACATTCAAGCTGATTCTCAGCATGAGCAGAAGAGTGGTAGGGGCAAGATTAGAACAAATGGAAAAGATGGGCATCAACAAGGAAGTAGGAGAAGACATACAGTCAGAATCGTGGAAGAGAGGCTGCAAGGACTTCCTTTTTTGCCCTCCTCACTTTCTTTATTTGGCCACATTACCCCACAAAGACCCATCCCTAGAAAAGGACATCATATGATCGGAAAGTTGACAAAAGTGAGGGACAGCTTCTATGAGATGAAATGACACCATGATTGCAACAAGACACTCAGTGTTACCAGTTGTTTTGAGGATGGCACAAGACCAGGTCAGCCACATGAACAGTCCCAGAAGCGGATGATACAGGATGCCTCTTAACATGCACTTTTTCCTTCCAGCATGCTGTCTAAAAGCTGCAGCTGATAGGCGCATGTAGCATCTTGGCCTGCGCTTCTCTGATTTTCTGTCCTGAGCTTTTTGTGTTGCTCGGCATGGGAAACTGGAAGAACCCATTCAACCATACATCTGGAATTGCAGAGTTACCACCCACTGGAGTAACCCTTGAGCCATAAGAGATAAAGGCAGAGAAGAGTAGAAATTAATGGATGCACACAGTGGCTGCAATGATGGTTGTGAGCATTGCAGAGGTTGTGAGGATGGCAGAGGGTCAGGCTGTGTTTTGTTCGGTTGAACATGAAGTGACTGTGAGTTGATCACAATCTGATTGTGCCTGACAACAAACTTAATGAGCCCAAACTCTAAAGTACATGTCCAATTTCTAGCAAGATTTCATCTAATCAAGCTCATGGTTTAGCATGGGATCTTTATCTGGTTTTCAGAATCTTTAAACAGATGGGATACCTGAGAAACTACACCAAACATTCAATGTTAGGCTTGACTTTTCTGTATTTAGTCCTAGTCGTTACTTTATTCCATACTTACTCCTTGTTCGGTTCGGTTCCTGTTCAGTTTTTCACAATATTCCACAATTCTCTGTCTAAAAGGGAAGTATTTTATGGTAGAGGCATTGCAGTCATATACTGCTGAGTGGGAAACAATCCACACCTGACCCTCCAGGGGGTTATTTATGCCAATAAAGTTCATGAAAGAAGATTGCCCATCTTTCTCCCAAGGAGAAGCTGGTGGATTTGAATCACATACCTTTGGGTTGACAGTGTAGCTCCTTACCCACTAGGGCCAGAAGAGTTAGTACAGGAGTAGTTTGCCAGTTTTCTAATTAGTGTCAATATTGCATTAATTATTCAAGAAGGGAAAGGGATTTTTTTCAGTGAGCTATGTGAGCTAGGAATTTTATCTACTCATCTGCAGAGCTGAAAACCAAGTTTAGTGGGAAGAGAAAAAGGAGAACGCTGTAGAATATAACCCTTATTTTTATTCACTAAATGATAAATAAGCAGAAAAATATGAACAGACCACATGAGAGATACTACAGAGCAAAAAGAATGGATAGCAATAAAGAAGTACTTCTAGAACTTGAGGGACAAAATTATGGCCAGAAAATATGTTTATAAGCTAACTAACTTCTCATTAATACGGCAAAGAATAAAAGGATCTTTAGATATGCAAGAGAACAAAATATATACATTTGGATATAATGTAGACAAATAAAGGATAAATAAAATTTAGGCCCAAAGAATTGGATAGACTTGGCAAACTCTCCTACTGTTACAACAAAACAATTAATCACAGAATACAGTGAACAATCCCATTATTCTTGCCACAATATGCAAATCAAAGGATGTTGTTTCATAATTTATTGGCGTAGCTTTAAAAAATAGTCCATTTATTTAGGAATTATATTCTTTATTATGAAATCTACACCACTACAAAAGTACTGAGATAATTTTCCTCCTTTAAATATTTTAAATCTTGTTACTTATTTTTTTCAGAAAAATATGGCCAACTTATTTCCTGAAATGGTGATTTCAAATCTTCTCTACATCTTTGAAATATCTTGAGTCCTTCTCACATGAGGATCCTCATATCTTGCTTGCCTTTGAAATGTGTTCAACATCTACTGTCAAAATGTTGACCAATATTTCTGCCATTCACCTTTCCCTCTATTCTAAGACACATCCTTCTTGCCATCCAAAACAATGTGATGATGTGGCAAATTTTCTCTTTCTTCTTTTCTCCCTCATTCATTCCCCTTCCTAGACCTAATTTAGAAGGACTGGCACTCTGCTCCCCTCTGCTTTTTGCCTCTGAAAACTTTCTAGAGGGTCAGATACGAATCAGATCTGACTTGGCAGCACACAGCAGTAGCAAGAAGACATAACTAATCTTGCTCTCTCTTTATGGCTCAAGTAGCCAAATTATCTCTGTAAATCCTGCTTCCTTTGCCAGAAATAGACTTCCTTGTGTTTCTTCCTTTTCAGAGCTCAACACATCAACAATTCAGAAAGGTCTTCAGTAGCAATCTTTTTTTAAAAAAATTATTATTTTTTTTATTTTACTGGGAAAAACATATTAGGGGTACAAGGAGGCGAGGGTTGGGGGCAGAAGGGTGAGGATGGGCAGGGATGCAGTTGCAGAGCTGCAGAAATTGGTTGGTGGGGAGAGCAGGTGAAGGAAATGAAAAGGATCCAGTGGGGACCAGAAGCTACAGGGGAATGATAAGCATTTTCTAATGGTAGTTAAACCAACTGTCTTATTGATTAGAGAACTGGATGCAGACTCTCTGGCTTCTTCATGCTGAGCGTTGATGTGAAGGGGGAAAGGGAGGACACTTTATCACCTTACTGGTGATCTTGGGTTAAGACTGCTTGCCTTCTTGTTCTGTTAGAAGATATTTTCCTGTAATTTGCTCCCCTCTGGACTGCAAAGTGTTTTCCCAGGTGGGTCTAGTGAGGATGGCTGCTTGAATCCAGAGGCTCCATCCTCTTTTCCTTCTTTAAGTAGCAATCATTTTAAGGTAGCCCTTCTCCCTCCTATGTCGTCTCTCAATGTTAAGGGGCCAGTTAACTCAGATGGAGTTGTGTATTTACTTAATAATTCATTATAAACTCTTGCCTCTCTGAGATTGCAGTATTTTAGAAAGTAGAAGTTGTGTGTTTTGTTCACTATTGTATATAGAGTACTATAGCGGACCAAATTTAATATTAGTCTATTAATTATTCCATATTCCTCCAATATCTGCCACCTCCTCCCCTTTACTGAACTCTTCCAATTATGTTTAATCTTTCCCATATTAATCATTATCATCAACATCACTCCTCCATCTCTTCCTACATCTCATTTGACTTCACAGAACAAACACTCAAAGCAACCATCTATGATCCCTGCTTCAATTTTTCAGTCTTTAATATGCACCAATTTAGCTTCTAAAAAACCTGTGTTGGAAGAATTACAGCCAGAATGCTCCTTAGAAGCAAGGATGTTGAGACTTTATCTCACTTATTTGGACATGTTATCAATGAGTCCCTGGAGAGAGACTTCATGCTTGGTAAAGTAGAAGATCAGCAGAAAGAGGAAGACCCTCAGTGGGAGGGATTGAGATATGGCTGCAACAATGGGCACAAACTTGACAATGGCAGTGACAGAGGAACAAGAAGAGCAGTGTTCCATCCTGCTGCATGTAGGTGCTGTGAGTCAGAATAGACTCTATGGCACCTAACGACAATAGGCATCTTTTTTCTGCTTCATTTCTCATTCTTAATGGCTCTTGCTAAGGTCAGTGCTGACTTTTCTATGCCAAATCTAGGAGATATTGATTAATCTTCTCTTACTCTTTCAACAGCATTCGATATAATTTTCCCTTTCCTCCTTTTAAAAGCTCTCTTGACCTCAACTGCCTGGCTGGTATCCTCAGTAATTTTCTTTTCTTTTTTTTTTTTTTGCTGGATCATCCACGTTTAGTGTCTCAAGGTCCAGCTTTACCCACCAATTCTTCACTTCTTTCTCTAGATATTTCATCCATGCCCATGACTTCAGAGACCATCCCTAAGCCAACTACTTCCAAATATTTAGTCCTGGTTTAGAACTCTCCCTTAGCTGCAAATTTGTTTATTAATAGTGTACTTGACAGGTCTTCAGAAAGGTTTCTCAAGCTAGCATTTCTAAATTCTAACTCATTGAAAGGTCTTCCAAATGGGCTTCATTCCTTTTTAGTTCCTCTCTCATTAAATAGAATCATCATCCACACATCCACTTAACACTAAGTTTGAGTCATTTTAATACATCTCCCTCCATAAATTCCCATATTCAATTCATTATCAAGTCTTGCTGACTTTTACTTCTAAAAATTATCTTCCATTCTAGCTATTTCCCTTTATCTCTAATATATCTTTACCTTTGACAGAATGGACCAAGTTACTATTACCTTTTCTTAAGCTACTATTAAACTTACCTTTATAGTTATCTCCCTCAAGAGAAGTCATATTAAGATATTTAAAATCAATTATCAGACATGTGCCCACTCACAAGAACAGGTACTAGCTCTGGTGCTGGTATAGGAATTCTGGAGCCTCACTGATGGTTGCACCACATACTAAGTCTTTGATCGTTTGGCTCAATTTGGGATCGGAACTACCCAAGTGGTAAGAAGGCACTAGATAGAGGCCCGCAGTAGTAGTAGCTACTTCTAATCAGAATTACATGACGTGGCTACATGGTAAGGAAATGTACTGCCAAGCCGAAGGCATGCAGGCAACCCAAATCCACCAGCTGCTCTGTAGAAGAAAGGTGGGTAATCCCCTGTGTGCCCTTTACAAACTCTGAATACTGAGGGAGGATCAGCTATGAATCAACTACAATTCAATGGCACACAACAACAACGCTTTCAGGATTCAGTGTGGTTGTAAAGGGACGGTTGCACAATCCTGGGTAATGTTGTTTTATAATCTTAGATATAAAAAATAAAGACACATTAGACACATATTTTTGAGTTGCACTGACTCCTAAGGGATCCTCTACTAAGTTTTCAAAGGTTGTAAATTACACGGGAGGAGATTGCCCAACTTCCTCTCACTAAGTTACTGGTGACCCAAATCAGGTACCTTTGGGCTGAAAGTGCCATACTTAGAGGTAGGCCATTAAAGCACCCTATGGTGTTTAAACACACAAATAGGCTTTAAACACATAAGTAGGCTTTTCTTAAACATGACCCTCAATTCCTATACTGTATGGCTTTTGATTGGCATTTTGATATATTGCATTGTGATTCCGTTGGCTTTCTCCAAAAGATACAACCAGGAAACTGAACTGTAGGATATATTTATAACCCAGAATTGAGCATGAGTAAAAATTACAGAGCAGATAACAAAGCCAGTGCCTTGTGATAGAAATGAGAGGCTACTGATAAAAAGTTCATGTCAAACTGTATTTTAAAAACTATAATTAGAAAGGTGATTAGATAAAAATCATGAAGTCATTAAAATATATATGCTATTTGATGCAGCTCAGAGAGCAGGACAAGACTAAGGATGACAGAAGAAAAGTCAATGCCTTTGAGTTGTGGTTCTGGAGAAGAGTATTGAACATACCATGTCCACCAAGAGAACAAACAGATCTACCCTGGAGAGGGTGAAACCAAGTTGCTTCTTGAAGGCAAAGATTTTGAAGCTTTATCTCACATACTTTAGGTATGTGGCTAGTAAGGGCCAGTCCTTGGAAAAGAATATCATACTTAGAAGGGTGGAGGGACAGCACAAAAGAGGAAGATCTCAGATGAGATGGATTGGCACAGTAACTGGGGTAGTGAGGAAAGATGTGTTGATGTCAGTGAAAATTGTTCAGGATAGGGCAGGCTTCAGAGATGTTGTACAGAGGGTTGCTATGAGTCGCAGGTAACCTAATGGCACATAACAGCAACAACATTTGGTGCAGCAAATCCAATTCCAGAAATTTAAGTCAAGAAAAGATAAATACATGAATAATTTTGTATAAGGATGCATGTTTCAACATCACTTCCAAGAAAGAAGTATCAGGAAATTTTAACTTTATATATGCACACCCATGTTTATTGCAGCTTTGTTCATAATATTAAAGAGTTGCAAACCACCCAAGTGTCCATCAAAAAATGAATGGCTAGAGAAGCTTTGGTATATTCACACAATGGAAGACCAAGCTGCATTGAAAAGAAGGAACTGGTGAAATATTATGCAAAATGGGTGACCCTGGAGGACATTATGCTGAGCGATATATCTCAGTCACAAAAGGACGAACACTGCATAATGCCACTGTTGTATAAAACGGGACTGACATCGGGGTTGGGGAGAATCTAAGAAAAGAGGGGATAAATGATGTATACTGCATTGAAACAGATGAGGAAGAGAACTACCTAAAAGGAATATAGGATTAGATATTATTTTCATGATAAGATAACAGAAAAAGAAATGCATATTGAAGTGGACTCTAGACTGGAGGGATTGTATAACAAAGATTTTTTTTCTTTAAAAGAGAAAAATCAACTGGGGTGGGCAGGGAGGAAAATGTGCAACAATGAATGAATGCGGGGAATTAAATGGAAAGAATATGCTATAATTATATATATTACATTACAAATCATTAAGAAAAAAAAATTAACTTTATAATAGGTGGTTAGCAAAATAAATTTTGGTACTACTACCCAAGCTATTAAATATGTTTGAGAAGAATATATAAAAGCACTGCAAATGTTTATTATGTATTATCATCATGCCGATTAAAGCTACAATTAGAATGTGTGCGATAGAGTTGGTTTTTATACATAGACCCAGACATCAACTGAAACTAAGTGGCTGATGTAGGTAATGAGTTCCCAAGTAATTTTCCTCTTTGTGATATTTTTTTAATATTTTCAAATGTTCTTAAAAGAACTACCATTTTATAAAGAGAGTTAATAGTATATTATTTTGAGAAGAGCCTGCTAAGTCTATCTTTTAATACTGTGGTATGTTGTAGGAAGTAGATCCCTAAAGTCTTTAATGAAAGAGTTTCTGCTAAATAGAGTTAAAATTACATTCTGAGTTTCTATATATTTTCTTTTACTTTTTATCACGCTTTTAAACTTTTCTAGACTTTTTGTCCCCTCTCAGCTTCCATAGCATTTTAAAAACACGATTATCAGCAAATAACATTTCCATATTAAAAGACTGAAATAGAATAAAAGTATATAAAAGCACGGAAGATGAGGAGGAAAAAAGTTCCAAAGGTCTTGCTCTACTTTTTCCAAAAGCACTGTGCTCTCTTATAGTTTGTCTCTATTTAAAAGACATGAACTTCGCATCTCAAAAGGATTTTGAATTTAGTATATAATGAAGAGGTGTAAGATGACTTCTGAAAATAATGTTGAGCTAAGAAAGCTTCTATTATACACCAGCCAAAAGTGTTAAGCCCATTCCTTAAGATAAAGCTTAAATCTTCACCAGGTCAAGGACATTTTAATCCATTTCTTTCACTCTCAATATACATTGGCTGCACATTACTTCTGGCTGATAAAATCCTCGGTCATGACAATTGTGTGTCAAAAGTAAAGTCAATATAAAATTTCATTATTAAAGTTAATCAGCTTTTCTTTAAATTTAAGTCTTACTACTTTGTTTTCTGTCTTAAGAAGAATTATCATTTTAATATACAAGTCTCTAAAATGTCCAGGTCATTTATAACTAGACAAAAATTCCCCCTTTTCAGAAGACAGGAATTACAGACACCCTTTAGTATTTTAAGCCATTTTCTTCTTCACCTTTGTTGACATATTTTATGCTTTACAATTAACTCCTTACATTTCTCATTAATGATAACCATGTTGTCTTACAATATTCCTGTTGGGTGATTATTCTAAGATCTAGCTTGAGCTTACATTCCCATGCATCTTTCATGACAACTTGACCAAGAATTAACATTGACACTTTGTCACTGCATCTATACCATCTACCCAGTCACATTTTGCGTTTATAATTCATTCTGCTAAGATTAGTAGCAGACTAGATATAAAAAGGGGGAAATGGAGAGTGTCACACATATTTGATCTGCTGTACCATTCCAA
Organism: Elephantulus edwardii; assembly: GCF_000299155.1. Lineage (NCBI taxonomy): Eukaryota > Metazoa > Chordata > Mammalia > Macroscelidea > Macroscelididae > Elephantulus > Elephantulus edwardii. Next base: position 48,297 of record NW_006399864.1, read on the forward strand.
GATTCTCTATGTCCTTTGGGTTCGGTGGTTCCCTGCAAGGTCTCAGAGAAACTCAGATTCATCAGAGAAAAGACTCACATGACTATGCAGTAGGGAAAGAAGATTATGTTTGTAAAATTAAAGTGCTTCATTGAACCGTTATACTTTGGATAACAGAAAACCAAATATCACCTAAATATTGAAAAATTTTTACAATTGGGTAGTAGACAAGATTTGGGTGTTTTGTGTTTGTTTTCTTTGTTTTAAATAACAATTGTTTCGTTATTCCCAGAGATCCAAGTTTCATGGACAAGTAAAGTAAAGCAAAATCAAATTAAAAGCTTTCTCATTTAGTTTCATGAATCTTCCCAAAACTCTATGAACTTGGAGAAAGGATGAAAGTTATACAAGAGTTCAGGTCTTTCGTTCATAGGGTCACTATAAGTCATCTATGACTCGATGGCAATTGACAACAAAAACAATGAGAGAGATCTCTTGGCCTAGCGGATAGAAAGTTATGCTACCAAGCCAAAGATGAGTGATTAAATCCACAGGCCTCAAGTTTGGTTTTAATTGTTTTTGGTCAAGCATGGTTCTAAGTGGTACAGCACTGGTCTATGCATTGCTGTACAGAGGTAACTCGTGGTTGCTGTGATGCTGAACACTGTGACACTGTGTCAAATGTGATAAGGGTCACCCATTGTGGACAGTGTTCGGTGGAGTTCCCCAATTAAAATAAGCTTGGAAGCAGGAGTGGCATCCACATCAGAAATAGCTTGTCTCCAGAAACCCTATGAACTTGGAGAAACGATGAAAGTTACACAAGTGTTCAGGTCTTTCATTCATAGGGCCTCTATGAGTCATCTATGATTCAGCAGCACTTAACAACAACAACAACAATCCTGTTTTGCATTGTACCAGGCGAAAATGATTTTCTGTGTTGCTTACCTATAATGTGCTTATTCCAAGGAAGAGTATGATGATATGACTATTTGGATGTCTGCACTACGTCAGGTCCTATCCAATCTCAAGGCTCGACATTTTTCCTCAGTCATCTTTAGGACAGTCAAATTTAAAAGTATTGGTTCATCTCTGTTGAAGATAAAAGCTAATTTGAACAACACAACATAATATTTAAGGAAAGTGGTTAAATCTTTCTCCACTTTTCCCCATTTGACAAAATTTGTCAGCTAATAGTTTTCTAAGCATCTCCAGGAATGAGTCAGAGTAAGTTAATTGTGTTTCGATGGAGCTGTGGACCTTTGGGAGTGAAGACAAAACTTGTATCTGTGTCCTCTAAGCTGCACTATCCTTTCCAAAGCACGGTACCAAATAACCTAAATAAATCAAATTAACTGAAAACATGTAGGATGTTAGCTGATGTAGCCCTTATGTGATTGCCTTCCTAAAATCACGAAATCCGTCCAATTTCAAATGGATCTTAAAGTGAGAAAAGTAGATGGTACATAATCTTCTATTTCCTCTCAATGTGTTTCAGTGACAAATTCCAGTTTAAACAGTTATATGATTATAAATACAGAAATTACATTTCATGGTGAATAATTAAGCACTGCTCTTTAGAGTCCCTGAGAGAAATCAGATTTTCTGCAGCACAAACACTTCAAATAATCGATTGGGAGTTGATTGGCAAAGTACTTGAGATTTAATTTACAATGCTGAAGGATCTTCCTTTGGCTAAGCCATGAGGGAGTGTGAGGTGAATCTTTTGTGACCCCCTTTTTTTTAAGAGGAGAGGGGGAAAACAAAACTTTGTCTTGCTTGTATTGTTTTCATTCTGATGTGTAATTCATCACTTGGCTTTTAATAGAAGGGGGTTCCACATTAACTGTGAAAAAGTAACTGCCATCAAATTCCTGCTTGATTACTAACCTGGTGGGGTTTTGGTTTTGTTTTTTTCAGTTGTTGTTGTTTTTGGTTTAGATGGAGTTAATGGAAACCTTAAATTTTAAAATTTAAAATTTCCCTTTGCTGTTTTTTGTTCTGAAGTTTAGGAAGCAGCTCATGACCCTGACCTTTTAAGGAAAGATTCTGATTTTCCGGCTTGGCCCAGAGCAAATGAATTTACTTTATGTTTACTTAAGTTGCCTTATCTGTAGAGTGATTGTTGTTGTTGTTGTTCTTATGTGCTGTCATCTATGACTCATAGCGACCCAATGTACAACAGCCCTAAATCCTGCTCTATCCTGTGCCAATCGCACTGCCTCTGACACACCCATCCCGATTACCCCAGTCACTGAATCAATCCACCTCATAGAGGGTCTTCCCCACCTGCACCGTCCCTCCACCCTACCAAGCATGATGTCCCTCTCCAAGGACCCGTCCCTCCTGGCAACATGTCCAAAGTATGTCAGACGAAGCCCCAGAATCCTTGCCTCCAAGGAGTTGCTTGGTTTAATCCTCTCCAGGATGAATGTTTGTTTTCTTGGCAGTCCATGGTACATTCAATACTCTTCTCCAGCACCACAGTTCAAAGGCATCAATTCTCCTTCTGTCCTCCCCAGTCATTGTGCAACTCTCTGATGCATAACAAGTGATTGCAAAGTTAGGATGATAATTTTATTCCTTAAAGTTTTTGAGAGGAGGAAATGAGATTATAAGTAAAATATCTCCCACAAAGGATTTGCCCAACTTAGATAGATTTTCCTAAAGAGAGTTCAAATAATCAAACAAAAACTCAAACTCATTGTCATCAAGTTAGAACCCTCTGCTAGCTGACCCTTAAGAAGGTTTTTGAAGCTGTCAATTACATGGGAGGAGACAGACCACCTTTCTCCCTTTTAGAAGCTGATGGATTCTGTCTGCCTTTGGGTTAGCAGTGCAACTCCTTAACCCCTAGGCCACCAGAGCTCCCTTTCTGGAGCTAAAGCTTAAAGAATTACTTGTTCATAGATCAAAGAAAGACTGAGGTCATTGCACTCAAATCAGTTCCAACTCGTACTAAGTCTCCACTGGGTTTCTGAAGCTATGAGTTTTAATGCAAGGAGATCATCCACCACTTCTAATGGAAAACCACAGGGATGATACTCAATATAGACATATCTCAGTGATATTGCTGACATTTCTTGACCACCAAATAGAGTTTTTAAATAAAGTGAAATTTTCACTTTCCCTGTATATATAAAAGTTACATATGTTTACACCTTGCTGTGCTCTATTAGGGGTACCATATCATTATCAACAAGTTTTAAAATATTTCCAGAATTGCCAAAACATGACAAAAAGATAGCAAGTTACCACACAGCTGTTGGGGAAAATGACACACATGAAGTCATTCTAGACATCATTGCTACAAATCTCCAATTCGTAAAACAGAGTCTCTTCTAGCTATCATAAAGTGAAGCATGATAAGGAGAGGTGAGCCTGTACAATATTCCAAAAGGTAACCCAGCAGTGAATACACACAGGGCAGGATGTGGGAGTGAAGCAAGCATTCATCTGTCCCCTAAGAAAGCAGCTTCCTCTGCCCAGGGCTGCCTGGCTAGTGTAGAATAGAGTAAGAGTTGGAAAACTATTTCTGTAAAGTGTCAGACTAAGTATCGCCATTAATATCACCTCTGTCAATACTTCACTGTTATTGTTGTGCAAAAGCTGCCACAGAGGATATGAAAACAAGTGAGCAGTCAGTGTCCCAATAAAACTTTATGGACAGTGACATTTGAATTTCATATGGTTTTCACTTTTCATAAAATAGGATTTGTCTTTTCCTTTTATCAAACATCTAAAAATGTGAAAACAAGTATTAGCTCTCAAGTGGTACCAAAATATGATGCAGGCTGGATTTGCCCAATGTACTGTTGTTTGACCCCTGAGGAGAAGAAAAAAGGCCAAGTTAATGAGCTCCAGTCAGGACTATCATCTTGGTATCTGTCTCAGCACTGTAAATAGCTCAGTACCAGCCAAGATCGGGCGTGTATTTCTCTGCACTTTAATTTTATCATATATGAAACAGAGGGATGTAAAACTTGATCGTGTCTAGTTTTCTTCCAGCTCTAAATTCACAGTGTACTGATTATCCCCAAGAAAACAGTGCTAGGGCCATCTGGGTCATGCATTTTATTCTCGTTTTCCCAAACTCACCAGTGCTCTGTTCTAGGAGGTAATATGGCTCTGTGCATTAATAACCCTAAGACATTGATGGGGCAATGAAGAGAACCAATAGTAGAAGGTAATTTTCCTTTGAAGGTAAAGCAATGTCTTTCTTCATGAGTGAAGAAAAAGGTAAAAGGATTGATATATGACCTCATTGACCAAAGGGGAATTTATAAGAAGAGAGTGACTTAGCCTGACTCCTAAAAAAAAAAAAAAAGTATGAGGCAAGGTCATCTGTAGAACAAAAGTATTGAAAGATCTGGTATTTCAGAAACTACTATTAGCTCAATTACATGGAGTAAAGCAGAAGTTTTAGTAATTTAACTAAGATATAAATAGATTTGAGTCCTATATTCTCTATTCTCTGGCCTATGTGTCTTCTCTCTTACTCAGCATTCTCATTTGTAAAAAGTGATACGATACAGAGACTTGCAGTTATTTCATAGCATGATTCTTGGTCACAGGAGGTACTCAACAAGTAGAGTTGTTAATGATCTTTTGTTACTATTTGATAGACAGAATATTGGTCCCCTCCCGGCGCCCAAATTTTAATTACTGAAGCTATGAATACATTGGGTTACATAGCAAAGAAGGATACCTTGTAGAGCAATGGTTAAGGACTCAGTAATAAGCTAAAATTTTGACTGAATCCTCCCAACTAGTTTATAGAATTAAGGCCTGATGATCTGTTTTTGTTAAGATTACAGCCAAGAAAATCCCAAGAAAACAGGCAGTTCTCTTTCACATGGGGATTACTATAAATCAGAACTAACTCAATACAATAATGTAAAATCATATGACAAAGGGGAATGAAGGATGTAATTGGAACTAAGTTTACTAAACAGCTAACTTTTAGATAAAGAGACTATAAAACCCAGGTGGTCCAAATGTATTTATCAAGGTAATTATAAGGAGAAAAGGAAGAATAGGAAGAACTTAGCCCAGTGAAAGCAGGTGACCTCTAGAAGCTGGAGAGGATGAGGAAATTGATCTTCCTCTAAAAGCACTGAAGAGTTAAAACGCTGCCAAGGCCTTGGTGAAGTCCACAGCAGAATTCTCACTTCCAGAATTGTAAGTAGTAAAATGGGTTAAGCTCAGGGCAATTGTTTCAATAGAAATACAAAGTGAATGCATACTATCATTAGTATTCATGGGTGGAAAAAAAGGCAATTGCCCACTCAGATACAAGCTTACCTTTACTTGTGATGTAGAGATTTTGCTGGAAGTGCCTGTGGAGCCAATGATTCCACTTTTTTTTAATTCTTTGTATTTAAATGGAAACTTGTGAACTGCTTATCTCAATGTGATTTAAGGGAAAACTACATTCTCTCTGGAACAAAGTATTTGCTTCAGAAAATCATAAGATATTTACATTTAGTCTGATAATGTTCAGAATGCAGGTAACTAAAGCACTTTATATCAGAAAAAAACCCAAACCTCAAATTCACTTCCATTGAGTCAGAACCAACTCATAGCTGACCTTCTGGAAGATTTTCCAAACCTGTGGGCTACATGAGAAGAGATTACCCATCTTTCTCCTGAGGTGCTGCTGGTGAATTCAAACTATCTATTTTTGAGTTGTCAGTACAACTCCCTACCCACTTTGCTGTTACTGTTGCATGCCATTGAATACCAATCTATACCTAATATTTCATCAAACATCCCCCATACAAAAAAATTCAAGCTAATGTACAGAGCTGAGTTGCTGAAGGCAAACGGAAATGTCGATAAACTGTGTACAGCAGAGAAGGAAGAGATGGAAAAAAGAAAGACCTCTATCTGTTTCAGGTGCATGATGTTCAGGAGAATTTTTCTGCTGTTTATGTGGCTGCTTTGACACTGAATTTTCCAAGTTTTAAATCTTTGGTAAAGAGTCCACTGTTTTACAAGAGTAATGAAAGTTGCTCCATGAATAGAATTTATGATTGATGATTCAGGGCAGGATGAGACCATCCAAAGGGACCCACTCACATCTAGGTACCACAGTAAATTGGAAAGGGTGCTCAAGTGGGGCGCAAGATGTAAGAATCCTAATTCAAGTCTTTCATATGGACATACTTGCTGACTCTGCATCACAGCTTTCTTTCCATACCAGAGGTTCTGCTTCCTGTCATCACACAGGTGTGGTCTTCTGAGGCACTGATCATTTGTTTTTCTTCAAAAAAATTCCTTGAGAAGCAAAGGGTAACACAGCATCAGAATCAGACCCAGCAACTATGACAGACTCAGCTCCCTGGCAATCACAGTTCATTGCAAAAGATGGTCTGTTCTATTCAAGATCTGAAAATCCCTCTGAGTCATGCAGGTTGTACAGCTGCCAGAAGAACTCTTCAGAAAGAGTAGCCATGGCAACAGCATACCAGATGTCCCAAGGGGTGTATAAAAACATCTGAAAACTAACAGTCAGAAGGAGTGCTTGGCAAACATTAAGAAAGGTAAGAGTCTATTCTTGTGGGGAAAACAAGGGCTTTTTGTCTGTTAGTTCTGCTCTGAAATGCCTAAGCGCAAGGTCTAGATGCAAGAATCCTGGCCCTATAGCAGTCTCTGTGGTCACTAATAGCACAACCAGTATTTGCGGTCTCCTCTTTGGGGGTCTTGAGATGACTAAGTGACTTTAGCTTGATGGTCTACAGTTCCATTTACATTCAGACAGCTTTGGTGACATGAAATGCTCTGTGACCATAAAAGCTATTGTTTGATGGTTAATCTCTTTATCCAATAAGACTCCAGAGAAAATGTGTCTCTGAAACATAGAAACCATCTCTAGAAATACGTGAAACCACATTACTTACCTTATCATAAGGTTATTTTCTTGAAAACAAACTGAATCTATTTCCATGATTATTTATTTCATTATATAGGTAGCACAGAGACTCATTCTTATGAAAAAATAGATGCACACATTATGCAGAGCACAGGGCAAAAGTTTCTTTTCTTTCTTTTCAAACTTATGTCTTCTGAGAGTCAGACTCAGCTACCACTGCGGTGCAGACTACTCACAGACCCTTTCCTATACTTGTCCGTACAGTTTGATCGTGTTTTGTTTGGGCTTGTTATTTACTACATAGAAATATTTTGACTCCTAATCTTCTTCTTCTTCTTTTTTTAACCTAGTTGTATTTTTTTTTTTTAATGTAGAGTAGGACTTATAAGCAAGGATGGCAGGATCTTGTCTCCTATACTTTTTGGTTTGTTTGTTTGGAGGTGAGGGGTGCTGGATATGGAAGGGAAGTAAAAGGCTGTATATAATGTGGGTTAGAAGCAGAATATAGTCAGGACAGCTTCCAAAATTTGCCCACTAGGGGCTCTGCCTTGAGCCTCATGGCCTTAGGCCAGTGTTAGAAACTTTTCAGTCCTGACGATATTGACTCTCCCCTATCTCTGGTTCCCAGGTTGTCCAACAAACTTGGGAAAGGCTCTTAGCTTATGTCTTCCATACTTAGGCATGTTATCAAGAGGACAGATTGTTGGAGAAAGCTTCATGGATGGTAAAGCTGAAGGTCAGTGAAAAGGAGGAAAACTCAATAAGATAGATTGACAGAGTCTACGATAATGGGTTTAAAGACAGAGAGACTGTGAAGATGGTTCAAGATTGGGTATCCTTTCACTGTTTTGTGTACAGGGTCACTAAGAGTGTAGCCAACTTTACAGCATCAATAAACAATATATGTTTAAATGTTTTTCCTCTGCTGAACATCTTTAACTTTGCGTTCAAACTTACTGTTCTATTTTTCATGTCACAACATGTCCTTTTTGCTTGAAAAAGCAATTTCCTTTATGAAGCACATATGCTTAAATAGCCAGGAATAGGAGTGAGAACAGGCTTTAGAAAGAAATATACATCCCCTTCTCATCTCTACCACTTAGTATGTAGTTGCATGTGGGCAAATTACATAAATTTATGAGACTTAGTCCCACAGACTGTGGGCATATTGTCAGGCGGTAGTAGTCCTTGGGAAATAAACAGTAATGCTTGGAAAAATTGAGGAAAAGTGAAAGATAAGAAGACACTCAATAAAATAGGTTGTCCCAGTGATGATAAAAATGGACTTGAGTAAGGTGGAGATCATGAAGGTGATGCAGGATAAGAAACGTTTTCCAAGTGTTTTTTAATAAAGAAGACTCAGTAACAACCTGCCTTATGCAGATGACACAACAGTGCTTGCTGAAACTGAGAAGAATCTGAAGTGCTTGCTACAGAAAGTCAAGGACTGCAGCCTTCATATGGATTGGAGCTCAACCTCAATGATTCTTAACCACTGGGTCTATTAGCAGCAACATGATAGACGTTAAAGAGATTGAAATTGTTACCAGCTTTAGTTTGCTTGGCTCCACACCAACTTTTTGGTACTAGCAGCCAGGAAATACAAAGACAAATTGCATTTGGAAAGTCGGCTGTCAGTGACCTATCCAGAGTACTGAAGAGCAACGATATCAGTCTAGAGACTAAGGTGCAGCCGATTCAGGTTATGGTCTTCACGATCACTTGCTAAGCATAAGAGAGCTGGATAATGACTAAAGATGACAGAAGAATTGATGCCTTTGAATTGTGGTACTGGAGAAGAGTCTTGAAAATCCCATGGACCACCAAGAAAACAAGTAGATCTGTCTTGGAGAGGGTGACACCATGTTTCTCCTTGGAGGCTAGGATTTTGAAGCTTTGTCTCACGTACTTTGGGCATGTGGCATGTACTTAGGAGGAGGGACTGATATTTGGAGAAGAACATCATGCTCGTAAGGGTGGAAGGACAGCAGACAAGAGGAAGAACCTGAATGAGATGGATTGATACAGTAACTAGGGCAATGGGGGTAGGTGTGTCAGAGTTAGTAAGACTGTCTCAGGACAGGTCAAGCTTCAGGGCTGTTGCTCATATTGTCACTATGTGTCACAGGCAACTTGATAGCACATAACAACAACATGAGTCAGAGTTAATGTGACAGCACCTAACAAAACAAGTAGAAATATGTCACTGCATAATTTATATTTTAATGGTAAGACTGCTTTTTCCCAGAAATTAAAGTTCCTCACTGCATATTGATTAGAATATAGTTACCTTATGTATATAATTTGGCCCTTGTCTGTCTATCTAGACTAATTTTAATCCATCTCTCTCCTCATTCACTAAACTTGGACCATTCAAATTTCTTCTGATAACTCCAACTTTTATATACCTTGAGATCTTTGAATATGCAGTTTCCTTTTCCAAATGTTTCCTATGATTTTGTTGTTAGGTGC
>NW_006399864.1:66343-90170 GCF_000299155.1 Elephantulus edwardii
GCGGCGTTCCCCGGTCTGGCGGCGGCGTTCCCCCGGTCTGGCGGCGGCGGCGGCGTGCGTTTCCCCGGCTGGCGGCGGCCATAGCAACCTTTTGAATAACAGATATGAATTTTCCCCTATCCTATGATATCCTCATCATTTCTGATACTTGAGCCTATTAATTCAGTCACTATCTTGCTGAGGGTCTTTTTCACTGACTCTCTACTTTTCTAAGAACGATGTCTCTTTACAAGGCCTGGCCCCTTTTATCTATATGCAAAATATGTGAGATAAAGCTTCACAGGATAGAAGAAGAATTGATGCCTTTGAGTTGTGGTGCTGGAGAAGAGTATTGGATATACCATGGACTGCTAGAAGAACAAAGAGATTTGACCCGGAGAGGGTGAAACTTGGCTGTTCCTTGGGGCAAGGATTCTGAATCTCCATCTGATGTATTCTGGGCATGATGCAAGGAGGGACCAGTCCTTGTGGAGGAACATCATACCTTGAAGTGTGGAGGGACAGCAAGAGCACAAGAGAGGAAGACCCTTGATGAAATGGATTTACTCAGTGACTGGGGTACTGGTGCTTGGTGTGTCAGAGACAATGAAATTGGCTCAAGTTAGAGCAGGGTTCATAGCTGTTATACATAAGGCCACAAGTGACTTGATGCACATAACAACAGTACCAAGATGGCTGGTTGTGGATCCAAATAAGATGAAATTGTTGACAGCTTTAATCTTTTCATCTATCATGATGTTTACAATGAGGATTTTTGTTTTCTTGATGTTAAGAATCACTAGTTTTTGAGAAACATTCAGATTTCAGTTTAAAAAGTATATCCTCACATAAGATTACAACTGCATCCAAGTACTTTTCCATATTTCTATTTGTTTACTTCAAAATAAAGATCTGTTTGGAAAGTATTGTTTGTTTACTCATTGTCTCCTTATTACTTTATCAGCTCTCTAAAAAGCAGTCCCAATATAAATTTACTGTAATATTTGACATATAATTAATTAGACAATGAGGAAGGAAAAATAATTACTTTAAACTTATTATGTGCCCTGTTAACTTTTCTGGCTCTAAGTCTACAGTTTTGAAACAAAATATTTAGTCTAGCCATATTGAGATTTTGATGACTGTCTATATATTAATATTTACATTGACAAAGAATTTCTTTATTTCTCATTTGTTAATGAAACAAAGTGCTAGTCTTTGTTGATATGAGTAATATTCGGTCAGGCATCAGAAAGTCAATAGTACCACGAAAGAAATGTTAGACTACTTTTGTGGATTAACAAATTAAGCCTTTATTCATTGTACTATCCTTCCAAATGGGAGCTCATGTGGTCTAGAGGTAAGGAGCTGTGCTGCAAATCCCAAAGACACAATTTAAATCCACCAGCTGCTCTGCAGGAGAAATATGAGCAATCAGCTCTCACATCACTTACTGCCTCTGAAAACCTGATGAAGGGTCAGTTATGAGCCTGGTCAGACTTGATGGCACATAACAACAATTCTTCCATGACAAACCCAAGAAATTCAAGACACTGATATCTTTTTTTTAATTATTAATTTCAATGAACATCTACAGAGATTTTGGATTTCCATACAATGATGTCTTTTTTAAAGGCACTGAGTTCTGTTAAATTTGTTCTGACATATTGCAACCATTCACTTAGTTTTTTGAGCTGTAAATCATAATGGAAGGAGACTGTCTCCCTCTTTCTTCCACATATCGTCTGGTGGATTCAAGGTACTATGTGCACCACTTAGACCAGTAGTACAACTTGTTGCTGATGGACTGTGACACTGGAGCTTTCCTCTTAGACACATAACTTATATTTAATCTCTATCACATCAAAGAACACCTTAGCAACAACTCAACCAATCTTTCAAATGTATGCAACCTACATACAAGCATTTCATTTTAATGTATTTGATCTGCATTTGAGACAACTAGCTATTAATAAGTATGGATAAGAAAGCATTTAAAGATGAAACATTAAATTGTCATGCATAAAGAACTGGATTGTATTTCTTCAATGTTTCCTTCTTCCTGCCAAGAACTCCTAATTAATTTGAGCTCTAAAAACATCCCATCTGCGTCAATATTTTCCTGATGGCTTCCTATTTTGAACATACCTTGGGAAATGGCTTGTTAAAAGATTGTTTAGGAAAGAAATAAATGCACTCTCTCCTACCATATGTAGATGCCTCTTTAGAATTTTTAATCATTTAGTATTATTTTTAAATCTGAGGCTTACAATAACACAATGTGATTGCTACATTATCAGCACAAAAATGGTTTCTACAAGAAGAAAAATAATTGCTCCTGATGATTAACCTCTGTTAATAAAACTTAACAGTGTATTTACCTTTTTGTGCATTGTTTTCAGAACTTGTATATACTGGATTCATTCTTAAAAATATTTTCCTTAAAAAATGAATCTGAAGGGGAGTTCTGATAGCCTAGTGGCAAGAAGTTGCACTGCAATCCGAGAGATATGCGGTTCGAATCCACCAGATGCTCTGCCAGAGAAGGAGGGGTCATCTCCACCTATACCAGTCAGATCCAATTTGACAGTACACACACACTCTCTCACACACTCTGGATCTGAGTTACTCATTTCCCTTATCAAGCAGAGAATAATAATGGGAATAATAATAATAGTCAATACTTAGTGCTTGCAATGTAGCAGACAGTGAGCTAACTAATTTACTCCCTTTGGTTTATTTTGTCTCCATAGAGGGAGGTAGGAACAATTAGTATGCAATTTGACTAATGAGGAAAGGAAGGTTATAGCAAAGTAATATTTGCCCTGGAATAGCTAGCTGCCTGTCAAGTCAATGGTTTACTTATCACCCTGTGGTCATAGGTTGGTACTGACCTCCATCCACTGCCTTTGAGCAGGGACTTAGTAGAGGATGAGTGGTCATTTGAGAGACCTGAAGGAGGCCAAGGAGCCCACCTCAAATTCCCTTTATCTTATCAACTGATCAATGAAGAACTCTGGAGCATATACAACAGAATTGAGTGAGTTCCAAAGAAGACATGGTCTTCTAGAAGAAAAAATAAGTAAAAGTGCATGAAACTTTGTCTCACATATTTCTGTCATGTTATTAAGAAAATCAGTCACTGGAAAAGCACACCATACTTGGGAAAGTAGAGATTCCATGAAAGAGAAGAAGGTCCTCAATAAAATAAAATGACACAGTGATTGCAGCGACGGGCTTGAACACAGCAGACGTTGTGAGGATGGCAGAGGCTTTTGTTCTGTTGTACATAAATCAGGTTGATATGAATCAGAGCTGACAGAGAACAACAACATAGCAGGAAGTCAAGACACAATGCCTGAAATTGCTATGCTAAGAGCCGGTTCATGATTTAAAGATAGGCGATATCTTCTAGAAGAAACTGACAATAAGGTTAAGCAATGTCATCTCAGGAAGACTGGATGTGTAAACTTTAATTTCAATTATAAGTATTTACTTCAGTAAGAAGACCTTGAAGACCTCTATTCTAGAACTCTCTCGGTGTTTTATATTTTGGGTTTTTTTTTTGTTTTCTTGTTGTTTTTTTAATTCTTGCCATCACCACCAACCACCATAACAGTCAAGAGATTTGTATGAATGAAAGTTAAGCAACAGCAGGTCAACCTACCCTGATGCTATAGGAGGTTCAATGGTAGAAATCTCACCTTCCGTAGCATTTTCAATAGTTAAACTGACTCCTTCATTTTTCAAGTTCAGTTTTTACTCTGGTCCTTTGTTGATAGTCATAGTCCATGGAGCCTGGTAGAAATAATTCAGTGAGGTAAGAGCATAGTCACAAAACTTATTTACTAAAAAAAAACCAAAAAACTTATTTACTTCAAAAATCTCATTTTTCTGAGGGGAAAAAGAAAGAACTGTTTAGCCAAGATTGTTAAAATGGAAAAAAAATTATATTTGCTATATTTTTCATGGTACTTCAGTTAAAATGTTATACTTTGAAAATACCTACATATTTCACCAATGAAATTTCAACTATGAATGTCATAAAGCTGACTTTCTAATTAATGAAGCATTTCAAATACATTTCTGTTCTTAAAATAAAAAGGGGGAAAAGAAAATAAAATTGATAGTCTTATTCGTCATTAAGTATGCTTGACCAGTACAAGTTTTCCAAAGAGAGTTAAAATTCCTTTTCCCATAATGCCAATACAGCAAGTACCATTTTAAAGTATGCTAATTATTTGTATTAATTATTCAAATAGTCTCATCTCCTAAATAATAATTTTCCAAGTATCAGACATAACAGTTTGGATTTTTTTTCCCAGCATGTAAATTAGTTCATGAATGATTTAATTCCAGTTCAGTTAACTTCAAGGTGATACTCATGAAGAGTGTTAAAAAGTTTTGAGAAGAACAAAATTAAACATTTCTGATGCTAGGAAGCTAAATGCATAACTTATGAATGCAGAAAGTGGACTTAAAGTGGTAGTCATGGAGTCAGTGCTGCCTTTTTAAGATTTTATAATACATTAGATTAAAGTTTAAAAGCAAAATGGCTTTCCACTCCGCATTAATGCACATTTTGTTTTGTAACTTTGGTCAGAATCCCCAAATTAGCAGCACTCTTCCAACTTCTTCTCTGTATTTCTCATTTCCGTTCACACTTCTTCCTTTTCCTGTCCCTGCTTTCTGGGCAAATGCTGCTAGTTTCATCTTGTATGGTCTATGGTTCTAAGAAGAACTTATTTCCTGGTATTGTCTACAATTTGGCTGAAAGTTGAGCCACAAAGATGAGTTCAGTTCAGTTCCAGACTTGAGGGATGACTAAAAGGTATGACCTCAGAAGTCCCAAAAGTCTCTAGTAGACTGGTAAGACTTGTTAGTTTTCTGACGTCCCAGAAAGTAGCAACATTCTCATCAGAAACAACATTCTCATCAGAAATTCTCTCATTCCCAGTTCTCAGCCCAAACTGTCCTATTGCCCCTGCCCCTCACCAATGTGTGGTCCTGAGGGACAATTATAGAGCTTCTAACACTAGCAAAGAACCTCATTAAAAACAGGAGGGAAAAAAGCCCTCTGTGCAATAGCTTTAGTGGGTAGATTTTTGCTTAGTTTCAGCCACACACCATCTGTCTGGTAGCCTGAGAAGAATACAAAACAAGAAGGCTTTTCGAACCAATCAAAGTCTAATATGCAAATGAACCTGGTGGCCAGAGAATTCACTACAGGTTCTTAAATCCAGGAAGCCATCACTCTCCAGAATCCCTGCCCCACCCCCAGCAGCATCTAATTCCAATGATAAAAGGTAAAATGGTTTCTCTTCTGTCACCCAGGAACCACCAACAAGCAGATTGATCTTTTAAAAATGCAAATAGCTTCTTCTCCATAAACTACTACTTTATATGTAAAATATACTTTTTGTTAGCCTGCAAGTTTCTCTCCTAATCAGGTCTACCTAGTTCCTACCATCAACAACTTGAGCTACACAGATTACATAGTCTTCCTTTCAAAAACTGAAGACCACTTGAAGTACAAACTGAAGAAGCATAAAGTCTACAGCCTTCAGAATAAATTATACTTCAACATCAAGAAAAGTAAAGTCCTCACTGCTGGACCAATAGGCAATATCGTGATAGATGAAGACTGAAGTTGTCAGTGATTTCATTTTACTTGGATCCACAATTAATACCCATGGAAACAGCAGTCAAGAATCAAGGCATATTGCATTAGGCAAAACTGCGGTCAAGGACCTCTTCAAAGTGTCAAAGAGTATGAGTATTGGTTTAAAGACCAAGGTGCACTAGAACCAAGCCGTGGTATTTTCAGTTGCTTTGTATGCATCTGAAACTTGGACAATGAATAAGGAACATCAGAGAAAAATCAGTGTCATTGAATTGTGGTGTTGCTAAAAAGTATTGAACGTCCCAGCAAACAACGTCTGTCTAGGGACAAAGGGGTGCCTGATTCAGGCCATGGACATTGCAATTGCTATGCATCAGATAGCTGGGTAAGGAATACAGATGACAGAAGAAGAATCTATGTCTTTGAGTTGTGGTGCTGGAGAAGAGTATTAACTGCCAAGAGGATAAATAAGTCTGTCTTGGAGATGATGAAACCAAGCTGCTCTATCGACTCAAGGATTTTGAAGCTCCAACTTACTCACTTGGACCAGTCCTTGGAAAAGGCCATCGTACTTGAAAGGGTGGAAAGACAGCGCAGGAGAGGAAGCCCCCAGATGATATGGATGACGCAGTAACTGGAGTAATGGGGGTAGATGTATTAGAGACAGTGAGACTGCCTCAGGATAGGGCAGGGTTCAGAACTGCTGTGCGTAGGGTTCCTATAAGTCACAGGTGACTCGAAGGCACATAACAACAGCAGCATATAAATGGCAGGCAGTATGAGCTTCCCAAATTTGTCTTTCCACCTCAAAGATTCAGGGACTTACACATAGAAAAGACACGGAATAGCAGGATATGATAAAACTTCTACAACAGCTTCTCTCAACCCAGTATTTGGCCCAGTGATTATGGTCTGGAATAATTTATTTAGTCTTGTTAAGGTTCCAAAGACAGCTTAATGCCACCCAAATGTTATGATCAAAAAGGAGTAATTTTCAACTGTGAATTACAGCCTACAGGGAAAGATGTTTCTCTTAACTACTCTGAAATAAAAGGACTTTACCTTGACAAGGATGTCAATTTTGCAGATCATCCTGCTAGACCAAGTTTATTTTCCTTTGTTCTAGACCCTCAATTAAGATGGAGTGACACATTGGCTGCCACTGTGGGTATACACCCGGTGGAAATCATGAGGACGGAGGAAGAGACAGCAAGGATGCAATCTGTTGTTCACAGTCAGCTTAGCAGCATCTAATTACAACAACTACGTCGAGGTTGGTGGTTTGAACCCACCCAGTGAA
Source organism: Elephantulus edwardii (assembly GCF_000299155.1). Lineage (NCBI taxonomy): Eukaryota > Metazoa > Chordata > Mammalia > Macroscelidea > Macroscelididae > Elephantulus > Elephantulus edwardii. The sequence goes on from NW_006399864.1 coordinate 73,246, forward strand.
GTCTAAGAAGAAAGGCCTTGCATTCTCTCACTCTGCAATACAAAGACTTGCCATGAGTTGCAGTAACTTGGCAAAACCAGGGTTCTTTAGTTTTGTAAAAGAATCCAGTTCCCTTCCTTCTTGGAGCCTTTGTGTAAGTCTTTCCTCTTGTTTGGAAACTTCTGTGTTTAGCTTTATCTATGAACTAACTCTCTCTCTCTCTCTCTCTCTTTCTCCCCTACCCCATCCTGGTATAGTGTCAATGTTGCCATCCTATTTCCTTTCCTTTTGTTTTTCCTTTTTCATCACAAGTTAAATCTCACCTCTGTGTTGACATTTTGTCGGTGGGTGCTCTCACTTCAAGTCCGACTCATAAAAACCCTCTGAACATAGATCTGACCCGTGCTCCGTGCTGCATCACCATCACCATCTCTGATGCACCTGAGTCCATTGGTACTGTGTCCATCCACATCCCGAAAATTCTTCCTTTCTTTTGATGATCTTCCACCTTTCCAAATTCAATATCCTTTTCCCAAGAGCTGGCCCTCCCTAACCACATTCTGAAAGTGTGTGAGATGATGCTTCACTAGTCTCATTTCCATGGAACACCCTACTTGCACTTTTTCCAAGATATACTTGCTTGTTCTTTTGACAGTCTGTAGTATTCTCCAACACTCCCTTTTGAGCATTGTATCTTTGGTACTTAAACTTGTTCTAGGCAAGTATTGAGAAGTTCTCACTGAGTCAATTAAGTGGATGAATGAATGAATGAATGAACTTGTTCTAGGCAAGTATTGAGAAGTTCTCACTGAGTCAATTAAGTGGATGAATGAATGAACAAAGTAATTGGTAACTAGAAAGTCAATGACTTCCTCTTACTTTGATCCACAATATATTTGGTACCAGCAGTCAGGAGATCAGGAGATGCACTGCACTAGGAAAGTCTGTAGACAGAACCTGATTCAGGTCCTGGTCTTTTCAATCACTTGCTATGGTGCTGAGAGTTGGACAGTGAGTAAGATGACAGAAGAATTGATGCCTTTGAACTGTGGTATTGGAGAGGAATACTGAATATTCCAAGGGCTATCAAAGAACAAATAGATATGTCTTGGAGAAGGTGTAACCAGAGAGCTCCTTGGAGGCAAAGATGATAAAACTTTGCCTCACATACTTTGAACATGTTACTAGGAGAAGCTGTTTATTGGAGAGGAATATCATTCTTGAGAAGATGGTGAAAGGAAGACCTTTTGACCAATTGGATTGACACAGTGACTACAGCAAATTGTTTAAGTGTGTCAAAGATTATGAGGATGGCACAGGATAGGGCAGGGTTCAGACCTGTTGTTGATAAGGGTCGCTGTGAGTCACACTTGACCTCATGGAGCCTAACAACAACAACAACAAAGAGAGGAAAAGAAAAGAACCCCAGTGAATAACCTGTTGAAAATTGACTTATCTAAGAAAATTGCAATGGGGACAGGGAAAATATGCCTTAGAGAACCAGAAAACAAAGACAACAGAAAGTAATAACATGGAGAAGTGTCCCCTTTTCACTTAAAATATACACGATAGTTATATTTTCATGGGAAATCTAAATATTCATTGAGTAAACAAAAATAGACTTTAAGACAGATTCTCTGCATTGATTTTTTTTTTAACAAACATGTCTTAGTATAGGACAGAATAGAACTTTTCCACATGATTTCCAAGCCTGTATTTTTTTTTTTTTTTTTATGAGGCTGACTGCCACATCTTCCTGCCTCAGAGCAGCTGGTGGCTTTCAAGGGCTAACCTTTCTGTTAGCACCATATGTTTTGACCACTGAGCACCAGGCCCTTTCCTTTAAGAAATCATTGTTTAATCTAGTATGCAGGACAGAAAAAATTTCTTACTATGGAAAGTGTTGCCTGACAACCCAATATTGATCCTTTTTTATGGCAAGTGATGCACAGAGAAGCAACTTTGTCTTATATCTTACAAAAGATAAGCCAGCACTTGGCTGTTATCTGAAGCCCTATATTCTAAGTAAGTGTCAGCACTGTATCCACTCGACCTGTATGCCGAGCCAATAATCCAAGAAGCTAGACAATTTGAAGAAGTCAACATTAGGACTAGAGGGAGACTAACCTTAAATATGCAGAAAGCACAATATTGCTTGCAAAAAGTGAGAAAGACTTGAAGCACTTACTGATGAGACTTAAAAGCCTTAAGTATGGATTATGCCTCAACATAAATAAAACAAAACCTCTCACATCTGGAATGATATACAACATCCTGATAAATGGAGAAAAGATTGAAGTTGTCTAAGATTTCGTTTTACTTGGAAACTCACAGATGTCAAGAAATGAAACAATGGATAAATCTGCCATTTAAGTTTCTATTGCCTCATATGCATGTGAATGTTGGAGAATTTTGTTGTTGTTATGTGCTGTCGAGTCGCTTGCGACTCATAGCGACCCTACGTACAACAGCCCTAAACTCTGCTCTGTCCTGTGCCAATTGCACTGTCTCTGACACTCCCATCCCGATTACCCCAGTCACTGAATCAATCCACCTCATAGAGGGTCTTCCTCTCCTGCACTGTCCCTCCACCCTACCAAGCATGCTGTCCTTCTCCAAGCACCAGTCTCTCCTTACAACATGTCCAAAGTATGTTAGACGGAGCCTCAGAATCCTTGCCTCCAAGGAGACACCTGGTTTAACCCTCTCTAGGATGAATCTATTTGTTTTCCTAGCAGTCCATGGTACCCTCAATACTATTCTCCAGCATCACAGCTCAAAGGCATCAATTCTCCTTCTATCCTCTTTGGTCATTGTCCAACTCTCTGATGCATAACAAGTGATTGCAAAGACCATGGTCTGTATCAGATGCGCCTTAGTCTCCAGAGAGAATAAGGAAGACAAAAGAATAAATGATGCCTTTGAATTATGGTGCTGGTGACAAATAGGGACCACCATACCACATCTTTTAAGACCTTTAATGGGACCATTAATCCCTGGTAAATCTTATTAAACTGTCATACAATGAGGAAGAACGTGATTTATAGCAATTAGAGGAAGGGGGAAAACACACAACCCAGTAAGTTGCTGACTCATTGGGAAGGCGGTGTAATCTAGGGGAAAAGATCCAGAGAAATCAAAGTTTGAGTGTCTTAGTCAGATGGCCAACTACACCCTATATTATCTGCTATCAAAGCATTGATCCTGTAAGTCTCTATTACTTTACCTGCTAACAAAGTTAGTACTATTTGCCCTCTGGCCCTCTGGAACAGAAAGCTTACTATAAACAGATGCACAGAGATGTTTTCTTAGTAGTGTTAGCTACTTGATTCGTAAAGGCGTATCAGGCAAGACACCAAACACTCCGGAAAACAAATGTAAGCAATTTCGTAGGATTGACGTGTTTTGCGATGCAGTTTTGCTCTGCTGGATATTGGCAAAGATGCAACAGCATCTGTAACTGCGTGGTCAGTCCAACTGAGGAGGAGCAGCCTCTGCCAACGTGTGGGCCCAAGGGACAAAGCCACCGAGAGCCCAGAAGCTGCAAAGCCCTGAAAGATTGGAGTTTCAGGGCTCTGTCATTCAACAGTGTTCCAAGAACAAGCTCCCAGATTTATCTTCGTCCCTCTCCTCGTCACATAGATAAATGATGGGCAGGCATTTAGAACAATTAGGAAATAAATAGCTTGACTGTATTTATATTCTTGCTTCATTCCTAAAACCTTCATTTAAAATGAATACTTAGTTGGTCCTGAACTTTTGATATGAAAATGTGGATTAAGCATTGTTCATTAGGTGGAAATTGAGAACTGTGAAATTTGAACATACTTATAATTTAAAAAAAATTTATATTTATGACAACGAATGTGATTTCATAAAAATAAAAGACAAAGTTATAATTATATGTGAATTACATATGGGTTCCAAGTGCACTGCTGTTATTTTTAGGTGTCATTGAGTCTGCTCTTACCAAAGTGACTCTACATTTAACAGAACAAAACCTTGCCCAACCCTGGGCAATCTCCTCAATCCCTGCTTTGTTTAGACCCATGGTTGCAGCCACTGCGTCAAGGCAGGTCCTTGAGGCTGTTCCGATCTGTCACTGAACCTCCGCTTTTCCAAGCATGATGTTCTTCTCCAGGGAATGGTCCTTCTTCATAACATGCCCCAAGGATGTCAAAATCTCACCATCCTTGTTTCCAGCCAGCATCCTAGCTACATTTCTTCCAAGAAAGATCTGTTTGTAATTTTAGCACTTCATGGTATAGTCAATATTCTTTGCCAATACCACAACTAAAATCATCATCTTCTTTTTTCTTCCTTATTCACTATTCAATTTTTATATGAATATTAACTAAAAAAAAAACCACCTCACTGCTGCTGGCTTGGAACCAACTCCTTCAAATTTCATGGGGAGAAACTGCTTATCTTTCTCTTGAAGAGATACTGGCTGATGGAAATAATCAGACAAATACAGCCTTTATGTTAACAGTGCAACTCTCTATAAACTAAGCTGCCAGAGATACTTTGGTTTGGGTCACTATCACCATTTCCACAAAGTGACAAGGCTTCTTCTCTAGAACTTTAAAGAGGTCTTTGGTAGCAAATTTGCCCAATGCAATGTGTTGATTCCTTGACTCCAGGAGTATTGATCGTGAATCCAAATAAAATTAAATTCTTGACAACTTCAGTCTCTTCTCTATTTATCACGATATTGCCTATTGGTCCAGTTGTGAAGATTCTTATATTCTATACGTTCAGGTGTTATCCACACTGGAGGCGAAAAATCTTTAAATCTCACCAGTAAGTGCTTCAAGTTTCTTCTCTTTGAGTAAGCAATGTTGTGTTATCTGTATATGTAAATGGTTAACAAGTCTTCCTCCAAACCTGAAGTTTTGTTTATCTTCACAGAGTTAAACTTTTCAAACTGTTTACTTAGCATATTGAATGTTGTTGTTAAGTATCATCAAGTCCAAACTAATTCATACTGACCCTCCGGAGGATTTTCAGGGACCATAAATCACAGGAAAGGAGATGGTCTGTCATTCTCCCAAAGGACAGTTGGTGGATTTAAACTTGGAGCTCTGGTGGCCTAATGGCAAGAAGCTGCACTACAATCCTGAAGGCATGCAGTTGAAATCCACCAGCTGCTCTGTGGGAGGATGGCAATCTCCTCTTGTGCGATTAACCGCCTCTGAAAAGCCACCAGAGGGCCAGCTCTGGGTCTGTTCTGATTCCACCACTAGACCACCTGAGCTCCCTGAAGATTGACTGTTGTTACGAACTGCCAAGTTGAAACTGGCTCATGGCTGATTTTCCGGTGGTGATTGCCCATCTTTGGGTTAGCAATGCTGCTCCTGACCGCTAGACCATCAGAGGAGACTGAATAGGCATTGTAAAAAAATACAACTCTGACACACAGCTTTCTTGACTTTAAACCACACAGAATTTCCTTGTACTGTTTGAATGATCTATAATCTATGAATGACCTTCTTGATCCACGCACAGGTTTAGCATGAAAACAATCAAATGTTCTGCAATTTTCATTTTCTTATTGTTATCCAAAATTCATTAAGATTTATATAGTCTTATGTATTTGCATAGACATATCAAGTGTCTGCTAATATTTGATATTACACTAGCATAACATCTAGCAGCCATAGGAAGACAAACGATCAAGGAGTTGTGGTTTCCAACCATGTCTCATTTAATTCTTGGAATGGTCTACCAGTGTAGATGATCCTATGCTTATGTTTCAAATAAGAAAACTGATATCATGTTTCTCAAGTTTGCCAATATATTTTCAGCACTTGGTGCAGAGCCTTGTCTGAAGCGGGTACCTCTGGAGGAGCATTTTCTGAAGGACGAGAATGACATCTGCACTAGAGGCGAGAGAGAGTACAGTGACACTATTTACCAGATGAGTTAAGGAGCTCCCTTGATAGGACCTTATCCTAAAGGAAAGGGCCCAAACAGGCAGTCCTGGCCCAGGGAAACACACTTAAATCATCAGAGGAAAGGTACAGCTTGTATTTGTCATCTGGATTTATCCCTGACAGCCATGGCCTGATAACGAAGCCTTGCTGAAGCTAGGAGCTATGAATATGAAATGAAAGACATATTTCATGAAAAAATGTTGTAAAACACAGTGGCATTTATAGCACTTCTCCAAGCCCCAGGAGGAAAATTGTAATAATCAAAAGCAGCGAGTAACAGGCTCCCCTCTTCGACTTGGAATGTGGTTTTCAGCTGCCCAGAGGTGTCCAGAGGACAAAGCACCACCAGGGACTTGGCAGTGGCAGCAGATAATACTAGAAAGCTTTATTTTACAGTGCTTTTCCTACCCAGAAAGTAGAGGAAAGTTATAATTCTGAAAGAGAGTAAAATAACAACAGTGAACATTGAATTCAAAATGTTCTGTGGACTTAATACTATACACATTGACTTCAAGACGAAATACTCATACAACCCAGCTTTTTTGGTTCAGTGAAGCTGATAGAGAAGAATAGAGGTTGTGCCACTTTGAGACAAGAATATAAGTTAATTCTTACTAAATAATTTGGTTCCTCTATTTTGATAGGGGAACAAAAGGAGAGAAGAGAATTTGATGTTTTCAAATCCCATTTAGACAACTGATACAAAATGGCACCAAGAGAAAAATCTTGCATGAGGACACAGTGGTAAGACCTTGAAAGTTAATAAGATATTTAATTAATGACATAGTTATTGATAAACAATGTTTCTCATCTAGAGCTCCCTCCTGATTCACTGCACAGTACCATGCACAATTCTGTTTTCAGAAACCAAGGAGTGAAAAGTTACCACAGAAGAAAACCTAGAATTTCATCTGTCTTTATTACACTTTTTCTATCTACACCCCTCCACACAGAACATCTCCAAGTGTCTAATGAATAATGCCTTGGACATATTATGGACTGCTAAGAAAATAAACAGGTCTGCCATGGAGAGGGTGAAACCAGGTTGCTCCTTGAAAGGAAGGATTTTGAAGCTCCGTCTCACATACTTAGGGCTTATAGCAAGGAGGGACTAGTCCTTGGAGAGGGATATCATGCTTGGGAGAATGGAGAGACAATACAAGAGAGGAAGACTCTGGAGGAGATGGATTGACTCAGGGACTGGGGTGATGGGAGTAGGTGTGTTGGAGACAATGAAATTGACTCATGACAGAGCAGGATTAAGATCTGATGTACATAGGGTCACTGTGAGTCACAAGTGACTTGACAGCACATAACAAAAACACCAAAGTCAATCATACATCCCTCAGAGAGAAAGCTGATTAAACAGCAAGTGCATGGGAAGGGAATCTAATTTTGGAGTGCAAGAATAGGAATGTGTTTGGCAGGCTGATTTACAAAGTAAACCAGTTTGGCTAAGGCACAGATTATAGGTAAAATAGCAGTGTGGATGGCTGAGGTAAGAGAGGACAAATACTGTGTAGGGAATTGGTGCCAGATGATGGAAATTAATATCCTCACTGCTCCATGTGAACATGACAAAGTTCACCAACCTTTTGCATAGCCATTGATACATGGGGGAAGGGAGTATTAATAACATCTTCCTTCTGAGGTTATTATGAGGATCAGATGAATTTACGGATGACAATACTCAAAAGGGTATCTGACCCCAGGGAACGCTCAGAGAAAGCTGCTGGTATTGGTGGAGAGCGGTGGCTTCTCTTGGTAAAAGGGGGTGGTGTGGCTTGTTCCAAGGACAAACGGCTGAGTTTCAGTGACTAAATATAATTATCTCTGATGTCATCAAAGCATAAAAGGGACCTGCTAAAAACTGTTTCAAAAATGGTCCAAGACTCTTTCCAGCAAAGAGTGGGAGGCGTGACTGAGTCACAGGAAATGCAACAGATTAAGGCCCTATAAAAGAAGTTCATTAGCATCAAACTGGCTAAGCAGCAGTATACAGAACAGATATTTGTGCTTTGTGGGTTCAGTTTGGACACTATAGACAAAGCTAGAAAAGTATCGTCACTTCTTATTGCAAATTCTGTAGGACAACTTCTGTTTGAGACACAATGCTGCCAATACCTACATTTTATTACTCAGAAGGTAAATGAGAAGTTCTAAAATAATGTGAGTGACTGGATAGACATTTAGTTTCACCAGTTAGTGTGTTGTTGTTGTTGTTGTTAAGTGCTGTTGAGTCAGAGACGACTCATAGTGACCCTATGAATGAAAAGACTTGAACACTTCTATAACTTTCATTGTTTCTCTAAGTTCATAGAGTTTCCAGAGGCAAGCTATTTCGGAAGTGGATGCCACTCCTGCTTCCAAGCTTGTTTTAATCGGGGAGCTCCACCAAACACTGTCCACCATGGTAGCCATTATCACATTAGACACATCTGTGTCACAGTGCTCAGAATCACAGCAACCACAAATTGCCTCTGTACAGCAAATGGACAGACCAGTGCTATACCACTTAGAAGAATGTTTGACCAAAAACAATTAAAGCCAGGCCTGAGAGCCACACATTAAAATGACCCCCCTTTGATTTGGTGGCATAACTTTCTATCCAGCAGGCCCACAAAGCTCTCTCTAGTAGATGACCCATAGTGACCCTATGAATGAAAGACCTGAACACTTGTCTGACTTTCATCTTTTCTCCAAGTTCATAGAGTTTCCAGAGGCAAGCTATTTTGGAAGTGGATGTAACTCCTGCTTCCAAGCCTGTTTTAACAGGGAGCTCCACCAAACACTGTCCACCATGGTTAGTATAGATGCATAAATATTAATAAGATATGATACAGTTTTTCTAGTAGCACTTAAACCTTTTAACTCCCAAGATGATCTGGTGGCATTTAACACACACACAAAAATCACACTATAATTAGTTTAGTATTGTTGTATCATTGTTATTATGTGCCATCAAATTGCCTATGACTCATAGTGATCTTATGGATGTTAGCTCTGCACCGTGCTCTATCCTGAGCCAATGTCATTGTCTCTGATAGACCTAATCCCATTTCTTCAGTTACTGAGTCAATCCATCTCATCCGGGGTCTTCCTCTCCTGTGCTGCCATTCCACCCTTCCAAGCATAAGGTCCTTCTCCAAGGACTGGTCCGTCCTGGTCATGTGTCCAAAGTTTAGTTTTAGAACTGGAATTTATAATTGGTGGCAAAGACATCATAAAAAAGTAAAACATACTACAGTTAATTTCAAAATTCAAAAGCCAGAAATCATGTAATCTTTAACTATTTTGACACAAAATGAAGCAAAATAGAATGAGACAATATTTTTTATCCTTTTAAGCTATAACTTTATGTTTTGTTACTGCTAATAAGAAATTTGCTTGATTTAAAGATATTTCCAGTTGAACTTATCACAAAACACCATAATCTGAGTTTATGTATTTAAAATCTTGAAGTAACACTGAAACACAGACCTCATGACCACCAAAAATTTCCTAGAGAGAGAAAAAAGTTAGTAAAATGAAAAAGAAGGAGGGGAAGGGAAAGTGAAAAAGAGAGAAGTCCATAACCACATACAAGCTTGCTTTCCCCAGCTTTATTTCGTTGTTACCGGGTGGAAGGATCAGCTGCGTGTTGGCATCTGAACTCACATCATGATTTCTCTATGCTTGCAATCTCCTAAACAGAATGTCAGATATAAATTAAGGGATTGTCTCATGAAATAGAAAAAAAGGGAAATCACTCACTACATTTCAGTATTTGCTAGCTGGAACAAAGTCTTTTGTTTGTTTTGTTAGGAAGAATAAGGTAAGATATGTCTGTCTTGGCACATGAGTTTATCAGCATGACTCTAAGAGCAAGTCAAGGTCCTGTAATAACAAAAACTTCTTTTTAAAATAGTCAAGTTAGATTTATTAGAAAGTGACATCCCTAAAGGGACGGACCTCCCGCCCTGGTAAGAACTATGGAAGGCAGGGCTAGCACACACTTTTGCAAAATCACCCTGAGAGGTGGCCAGTGCAGAACTGACTGATGTGCAGAGCAGCTGAATGTTGCTTGGGGGTTATTAGCATTATGCCCATGTGTGAGAGAAGCTGAAAAGAAAGGAACGCTCCTCTAAATCACCATTTGCCATTATTTAAATAGAGCAGGAAACTAAAAGAGGAAGAAATCTCCCTGAAGAGAGAAGACTAAATGCCTAGAGTTTTTTGTAAAGTGAAAGACATATTTGAATGATAATATTTAAAAATATGTATCTGTATATTAATCAGTCTTTTGCTTGAATGCAGTCCTTTGCAAATTTTACTTTATTTCCATCAAGCTCTGTGCAGTTCCAGCACCCCTCTCAGTCTTCTAGGCTCCTGACTCCCACCCCCAGACCCATGGTCGCTGGATCTTTGCTCTTCAGGGTTTCACAGTGTTTTCCAGGCTTTGACACCAGAGGGAGCTCTGCCCACCACCTAAATCACTAGGCTCAGTTTGCTCTCTAACCTCCATCCAGTGTGGAATCAGGCAGTGGCTTCAATCTCTCATGGTTATTTGCGTCGAGATCCCGGGAAAACTCCTTCATCGCTCTCTGGCTCTCTGCTTCATGCTGCTGAGTCAGGAGTTCTTCTCTGTCGTTCAGTTCAAATGTCCTTTGAGCTGAACGACTTCCTGGCACCTAACTGCAGTGGTCCTGGGGACTGACAGCTGAAGGCTTGGTGACAAACTCTTTTCTGTCTCTGTTTCTCTTTACCTCTCAATCCCTGTGTGCCTGTGGTTGGCTCTACCCTCTAGTTCACATTAACCAAAACCCAGCCAAATTCACCCACTGTATTGAGTCCAACTCATAGCAACCCTCGAGCAGATTGCAGAAGCGGAAAACATTTACAGGACAATAGGAGACTGCCTGTCTTTTTCCCACAGAGCAACTAGTGGTTTTCATGCTCCAGTAACCTTTCACTTAGCAGTGTGACAGGTCGCACACTCCACCACCAGAGCTCTTTCTGGTTGACATTAAGCCCCTTTTTGTATATCACCGTTTTTAGTTTCAACCATGACAAGTTCACCACATTATTTTATGAGTTAGCACATATTTTTAATAGTGGGAGAAGGATGGGCAATCTTCTCTCATGCAATTAACTGCCTCTGAAAATCTGCTGGAGGGTCAACTATGAGTTGGTTCCAACTCTCTGTTACACAACAACAAAGTACTTTTAAAGTCTACATTATTTCATACTCTATGCAGATGACACAACCCTGCTTGCTGAAACTGAGGAGGACCTCATGCACTTGCTGCGAAGGGTCAAGGACTGCAGCCTTCAGTATGGACTAAGGCTCAATGTCAAGAAGACAAAGATTCTCACCACTGGACCAATTGGCAGCGTCAGGATGGATGACGAAGAGATTGAGAGTGTTCACAGCTTCACTTTGCTCGGCTCCACAGTCAACACTCCGGTACCAGCAGTCAGGAAATCAAAAAGCGTATCGCGATGGGAAAGTCTGCTGTTAGGGACCTCTCTAAAGTACTCAGGAGCAACAGTATCTCTCTGGAGACTAAAGTGCGCCTGATACAGGCCATGGTCTTTGCAATCGCTTGTTATGCATCAGAGAGTTGGACAATGACTAGGGAGGACAGAAGGAGAGTGGATGCTTTTGAGCTGTGGTGCTGGAGAAGGGTACTGAATGTACCATGGACTGCCAGGAAAACAAACAGATTCATCTTGGAGAGGATTAAACCAAGCTACTCCTTGGAGGCAAGGATTCTGGGGCTTCGTCTGACATACTTTGGACATGTTGCCAGGAGGGACGGGTCCTTGGAGAGGGACATCATGCTTAGGAGGGTGGAGGGACAGCGCAGGAGGGGAAGACCCTCTATGAGATGGATTGATTCAGTGACTGGGGTAATCGGGATGGGTGTGTCAGAGGCGGTGCGGTTGGCGCAGGATAGAGCAGGGTTTAGGGCTGTTGTGCATAGGGTCGCTATGAGTCGGAAACGACTCGACGGCACATAACAACAACAACAACAACAACATATAATTGTTCATTTAATAATGGTATAAGTGCTAGATATTATGACTATTGTTTAAAGTACATAAAATAATCAATGAAAAAATAAATGAATATATAATATATGTTATCGCCATCGAATGTCAACTAATGTATGCCAGACTTCCAGCATGTTCTCTGAGGCCATCTTTCTCCTGTGGTGACAAGGTGAATTAAACAGCCTGAGAGGTGCTGCATTTGAGTCAGCTGCACAAATCCATAAAGACTAGGCCATCAGAGAGAGATGCGCGGACAAAGGAACAGATAGATGTAGATACAGATATATGATTATTATTTTATTTTAAGTACTTTGCAAAATAATAAATTTGTATTTACTTAATCAAAGGAAGATAAATTATATGACTTTTGATTGAAGCCAAGTTTCTTCCTAAAGGCCTGCACTAACTTTCAATGTTAGAAAAATACACATGATACACTAACTTTAAAAAGACTGTAGTCTCATAGTCTCTAGGATGTTGTTGTTGTGTATTTTGTCTAGTCAAAATCAACCTATAGCTGACCCTCCTGTGGGTTTTCAGAGGCATTTAATCGTATAGAAGGAGATTGTCCAACCTTCTCCCACGGAGCAGCTGGTGGATTCAAATTGCGTGCCTTCAGGATTTCAGCGCAGCTTCTTACCACTAGGCCACCAGAAATCTCTAGTCTCTTGCATAGAATTACAAAATGCAAATCTTCAAGGAGCCCAGCAGAAGTAAGCACAGATAAAACAAGGTGAGCTCCCTTGGATTCAGGTAAATTAGTGACTTGATCAATTGCCTCTATTACATAACAAATTATAAGGGAAGACTGTTCTATTTTCCATTTATTAGTAACAATGGGGAGCAATACTGTAGTATTTTCTGGTTAGAGTTCAATGTATATTTCAAACCATTTGTCGCATTAATGACATTGAGTATTTGTGAAATAGCCATTAATTATTGAGCATCAAATACTTACCAGCACCTTTGTGCTAGATACTTCATATTTTATCCTTAATCCTCACAAGTTCTGCACAAAGCCACCTCATCAGTTTTGAAATGAAGCCATTGAGAATCAGAGCATTTAAGTGAGTTGTCTGAGACAGAATGCATATTAAGTGTGTATAGAATAGCTCGCCAGGTTGAACCAATAAATCTGAAAGACAGCTAGTGATTGATAGTAACTGTGGTAGTGACTGACGAGGAGAGATCCATATTTATTCCCACTCTCAAAAAATGTGACTGAACAGGATGTGGAAATTACCGAACAATATCATTAATAACACATGCAAGCTAAACCCGGCTGAAGAGCTTTCAGAAACAACTAGAACAGGATACACAGACACTTGTCAGAAATTCTTATGGAATCACAACTGATGTGTGAAATAATGTCTTGCTACTGAAGTCTACCGTCAATTTCCTGTATCTATAAATTGAACATTTAAAGGCATTTATAGAATATAAAACAGGCACATATTTTTCAATTTATAAACAGCAGAAACTCCTTAGGAACTTTGGATTCTCTTATTGATATTAGATGAGCAGGCTAAAAGAATATTTCCATCACTTGCTCTTTGCTCAGTGTTCCTTCAAATATTTGCCAGCTTAATCACTGGTTGGAGAATTTTTCTTCTTTCTTAAGTTGTGCATGACTTGACGGATAGCAAGCACATCCAGAAGTGGAGTGTCCATCACTATTTGCTTTGGTCAAATGCATCCTGAGTAGCTACTGGTAGGTTTTCCAAAATAAATATCAAGATTCTGAAAATGAACACAAATTATCTATGGAGATACAAGTAATAGAAACCTCACAGGGCATTAGAGCTGGTAAAAAGCATGGCTTTATTAATCCATTCTACATTCATTCTTTATTCATTCACTTGCTAACACTCATTGGATGCCCACCTCTGTTCAAGCATTGTTGTGGATTCCAAATGGAAACAAAGATGAAGTAATAGTCCAGGTGCAAGAATGAATTATGGTATGGTGTTATAGGAACACGGAGGAAAGAAACTGACCTAGCCTTAGGTACAGCCGTGAACCTCTTCCATGCCTTAGAGTAAAGTTAAAATGGAGGAAAACTTCGGATCTCTGCGGAGAACTTCATTTATTTCCCAAATATTTATTGAAGAGTGTGTTACAAAGTGGGAACAGAAGCCTTATATGGCCTCTTTCAAACAAGCACTTACACAAGGGACTCCTACACAGGCTGATGTATCTGATGCAGACATGAGCTGGGTCTCATTGATGGCTCTATTTCTCAAAATTCAATAACTCACTTGGGAGAAGTTATTTTTGTATCAAACATAAGTTCTTCCTGAATAGAATGACAAATGTATCTTCTTATATATTATCTGGACCAAAGGCAGAGTAAAGTTGACTATCATCCGTCACACACTTGAACAGAGCTCTGTGGTTATAAATAAGGAACTAGAATTGAAGAGCCTGGGCATGGAAACAAGCATTGATGTGTTTTTAAATCTAAGGAGAAGGACAATTTCAGATTTGCATCAAAAATGCACCTTGGTTCTCATCTGAACTTAATATAGCCTTCATATTCATATTCTCTGTGAATGTTCATATTCTCTGTGAATGTTCATATTCATATTCTCTGTGAATGTCCAGAAGAAGAAATGTATGCATATATCAAATAACTTATCAGATTGACACAGTGACTACAGAAATTGGCTTGAGCAGGGTGAGGATTGCATAGGATAGTGCCGGTGTGAAAAGAGCAAGTGTATAGTGGGGATAGTGTATCTGACCTCTACGAACTGCAGAGGAGAACTGCTCCATCAATAACATCTAACACAAAACAAGTTTCCATGAAGCCAGACAGGTCCCCACACTCCCACACCTCTCCCTACTAATTCCAATACTATTCCTACTACCCTACCAGGTCTGAAATCCATTGCAGACTACACAGTCTGCTAAGCACACTACACAAAACCACTTTTGTGGGCATGGGATTTGTTAGGGAAGTCAAGAGGTTATAATCCAGGTTGGCACACAGTATATGACTTCTCAGTCAGGACAGCTTCTGGAGCATGCTCACAGGCCCTTCAATGTTCAGCCTTGTGGTTTTAGGCTAGTCTTACAAAGCTCTCTTAGGCCTGCCTATTATGGTGTCTCCCACTCATTCCTCCCATAAGCTTGGGCCAAGTCTCCTAGCTCTGGTTATGTGAAGCAGCAGTCCCGGTGTCAGCTCTTCTTTTCCACTTTGGGTCTCTGATTCTCTGTTACAGCTGCTACTTCTGCTCCTCTCAGCTCTGATCTGATTGGTGCAGAAATCTTCAGCCCTGATAGACATCCACATGCATTCTCCACTGCTTCTTTGCTGGTGGTAAAATTCCCAAGTATCTGCCACTGCATCGGCTCAGTTTAATAGCTAGACTAGCCAATCTCCTTGGGGATAAAGTAATTTGCTCTATCTTTATGATCACACCTGGCTGTGTGACAAAGTCAAAGCCAATGGCTGGGAAAATAGTTTTGAACAATATACCTCCACAGCCCCACAGGATAGGTCATTTCAATGGGGACTCTTAGTTGATCTTGACTCTAAAGCATCTAACAGCAAAAAAACAACAAGAACAACCTGTCAGTGGGAAAATGAAATTATCTCATGTGGAACTTGTATATGAAATATAGTCAAATAGAGAAAGGAAATGTTGCATGCCAAGTTCATGTCCTTTCTCTATACCTATTATGTATGCTAAGCAAATAATTCTAGAATCTGGACTAGATGAAGAAGAATGACTAGCATCAGGATTGGAGGAAGGTAAGTCAACAACCTGCATTATACAGATAACACAACCTTGCTTGCTGAAAGTACAAAGGACCTAAGTACTTACTTAAGAAGGTAAAAAACAACAGCCTTTAATAATGTTTGTACCTGAAAGTAAAAAAAAAAAAAAAAAAAAAAGCCTGACAACTAGACCAATAAACAGCATCATGAAAAAGGAAGAAAAAATTGAAGTCACCAAGAATTTAATTTTATTTGGATCCACAATCAGTCTTCATTGAAGATGTAGTCAAGGAATCAAAAGTCCTGTTGCCTTAGGAAAATCCCTTTACAGGGTTAAGAAAATAAGAATTTCAGCTTAAAGATTAAGATATACCTGGCCCAAGCCATACTATTTATTGTACTTGCTGTTCTTCTCACTGTCAATGCCGAACACAGTACCTGACATTGAATAGCGGGCAATTATATGATACCGGAGGTTCTGGGTGATGCGAGGTAGTGCTAGTCAAACACACCAACCAGCTTCTCTGCAGAACGAAGTTGTAGCAATTTGCTTTCATGAAGAGTCTCAGCCTTGGAAACATCATGAAGTAGTTCTAACCTGTCCAGTGAGTTAAAATCTGCAGGATGGTAGGTGGCAAGTTTGGTATGTTATCTGTTGTTATGTTTTTTGTTTGAGTGGTGTCAATGCTCTCTGTATGCTACTACTAGCAAAATGTTGATAGTTTAAGTCCACGCATCGGTGCCATGAATGAAAGGCTTGGTGATCTTCTTTTGCAAAGACTGTTGTTGTTATTAGTCAGAATATTAGTTATATTCTGTCAGTTTCAACTCATACAATCCCATGGATGATTGAATGAAATACGATCCAGGCGTGTGCTATCTTAATTGCTATGCTTGTGCCCATTGCAACAGTATCTGTGTCAATGTTAATATAAGTCTTTCTCCATCTTAACAACCTAATGTCCTCCAGAGATACATCTGTCCAGATTCTATGTTCTACATACATGAAAAAAAAGTTTTGTCATAATAACATATAAAAGAACCCTGGTTGCATGTCCTCCAAGACACATGAATTCAGTATAGTCAGTATTCTTGGCCAACATCACAATTCAGAGGCATATTTTTTTCTTCGTTCTTCTTCATTCATTCATTATCCAGCTTTCACATATGTTGTTGTTGTTGTTATGTGCCGTCGAGTTGCCTGTGACTCATAGCGACCCTATGTACAACAGCCCTAAACTCCGCTCTGT
>NW_006399864.1:92341-96016 GCF_000299155.1 Elephantulus edwardii
GGGGGGGGGGAACCCAAAACACCAATCCTATAGCCTTTGTTAGGTGCACTTTAGTCCTAAAAGTGACATTTTTACTTTTAAACCTTTACAAAGTCTTTTGCGGCAGATTTTCACTTATTGGGAAGTAAAATATGGCATTGGATTTCTTGGTTCCTCTCTCAATGAGCATTGATTGTGGAGCCAAATGAAATAAAATAATTGGAAACTCCAATATTTTCTCCATTTATCTTAATATAACTTGGTATATTTATGAGGACCTTTGTTTTATGTTGAGCTGTAATACATAGTGAAGGCTGTAGATTTTAAATCCATCAGATGTTGTGTGCCATCAACTACAATTCATAATAACCTTTAAACAACAGATCATAACCTTACTCTGTCCTGTGCCAGTCTCACAATTTCTAACATGTTCAAGTCCATTGTTGCAGTCACTGGGTTAATCTATCTTGTTGCAGTCCTTCCTTTCATCTTCTTATGATAACTCTTTCCAAGAACAACATGCCTAAAGTATGTGAGGTGACTTTTTTACCATCCTTGAGTCTATGGAGAACACTGCTTATGTACTTCCTATAAGACAGACTAGTTTGTTGTTTTGGGAGTCGATGGAACAGTCAGTATTTTTTCACTAACACCACACACAAAAGCTTCAATTCTTCTTCTATCATCCTTATTCGTGGTCCAACTTGCGGGTACATAGAAAGAAATTAACAAAATACCATGCGTTGGATCAGGTGCACCTTAGTCTTTAAATGACATCATTGCTCTTTAGTTCTTTGGAGAGGTTCTTGATGGTAGATCCCTTATGCCAGATGTCTTCAGATTTCTTGACCACTGGTATCATGGTACTGAGTTAAGTAAAACGAAATCATTGGCAACATTAATCTTTTCTCCATCTATGATAATGTCAACTATTATATATCCAGTGCTAACAGTTTTACCTTATTTGGCACAGTTATGTGAGCCATTCTATTATTGCATCTGTTTCTTGAAATATCTCAATTATATTTTAATCAATTCCCGAAGACTGGTTTGTATGGATGCTTTCAGTGCAGCTTGGAATTGTTCCTAGAATATTATCAGTATTGAAAATCATGGGTTATATGCCACTTCTTGAAATGATTCAAGTGCTCACTTTGGCAGCATATACACTAAAATTTGAACAACACAGAGAAGATTAGAATGGCCCCTGTGCAAGGATGACATGCAAATTTGTGAAGGAAAAGAACTTTTTTCCTAAAGAAAAAAGTGAACTGGAGGGGAGTAGGGGACAGGGAGGGAAAAGTGCAACAATGAATGTATGGAAATCTAAGGGTTTTTTTTTTTTATAAACTTTCACTAAAATCTCAATTAAAAAAAAAAGAAATGATTTCAACATCGACCAATTTTTTTCAATATAGTGACTTACTTCTTTCATCTTCTTTC
Organism: Elephantulus edwardii; assembly: GCF_000299155.1. Lineage (NCBI taxonomy): Eukaryota > Metazoa > Chordata > Mammalia > Macroscelidea > Macroscelididae > Elephantulus > Elephantulus edwardii. The sequence continues at coordinate 93,764 of NW_006399864.1, forward strand.
ATCTTCTTTCATCATTCCTGCATCACTCAATATGTTGTCCGTGAAATCTTTCACTCTGACAAAGGGAGACTTAAACACTTTCCTTTTGCCTCTGATTTCTTTCAGTGTAAGAAATGTTGAGCAAGCTCTTCTCTTTTCGTTTTCTCACTCCAGCTTTTCACACATTTTATTATAAACTATCTTCTCAAGCTGCCCTTTGAGATCTTCTGGTCTGCTCTTTTCATCATTTCTTTCATTTGCTTTCTGTACTTTAAAGGGCAAGTTCCAGAGTCTCTTCCAGAAGCCATTTGGACTATTCTTATTTTTCTGTGTTTCGTTTGTATGTTGTTGTTTTTTAATTCTCAAAGATTATAACCAACAGAAACCACTTTTACTCTGTAATATAAGGGTCAATAGGAAATGGAATGGATTTGACACTAATCTATTTTTCTTTTAATATTGGTTTGCTTATAAAATTTGTATACACTGTGTTTGACACTATTCTTCATTCACATTGTGTTTGATACAATCATTCTCATGCATTATGTTTTATAAAAATTAGTCACCATTGAACCTGGCCTGGATTTTTTAAATGAAATGTTTTAGATCCGGTTAATTAGCGTTTTCTGGACCAAACAGTAGCAATATGAGCACCAATAATAAACCACATGATAATTCTTAATACTATATACTTTACACTAAAGGTTGAGAACATGTAGGGAGGTAAGTAGGAATGAAAGCTTGTAGAGTAACGGTAGTTTTGAAACTGAGCATAACCGTGGACTTAATAAACTACTTCTTTACAAAGGTTAACTTTACTACAATCATTTGACACTTTCCCTGCTTTGCATATGGTAAAAATGTTTTTACAAATCCCAAATATCACTGCTTAAGTCACAGCTAAAGACCAAAAGAAAATCTCATCGACTTATCTTCCCTCTTTCTCTGGGGGTTATCTAGAAAGTTAATTTCAAAGTTTTGAAATTGGTAAACTCATTGTTACTGAGTTGGAATCAACTTGTAGCAACAAGACACAAGAGAAATGCCCCAAGGGCTACCTAGGCTGTAATCTCTATGGACATATTTTGTTGCTGCTTCTTCCCTTGAAGGGGCTGGCAAGTTCTAACTGTCAGTCTTTTGGTTGGCAACTGACTTTTGTTATTTAGCCATCGCATCTTGAAAATTTGCCTTTGAAATTTTAGGAGACTTTATGTTTTATTTCTTGTTAGCAACAATAAATCAAACCCCAAGGAAAATATAGTACTGTGTAGAGTCTATTGCCTAAAGGCAGTATTGACACTTCTTAATCAGAAATACATCAAGTATATTTAGTGAGGTCACTGCTCTGTTATTTGGGTTTACCTTTCTGCTTTTTTCTGTTGTTTCCAGATGTGAAAAGAGGAAGAAAACCTTGAATGATTTAGCATTCCCACCCCTGCCCTGTGCCTGGATGCTTTTGTGTACACTGCTAGGAGCAGATCATACTTAATCTCTAGGCAGAGAATGAATGTCTCATGCTGTTAAGCAGTAACCTGGAGGGCTGATTAAAGAATGGCCCTGACAGCTCCCATCGAGATTTCTAGCCAATTTCCTCCAGCTCCATGGTGGTGGATTTATCTCAAAAGCATGACAACAAAGAAGGAGGTTATTTTACGGAACAAGGGAAAACACAGTAGCATGATCAGAGGTCTAAACGAAATATCATAAGGCATTCATTTTCCGGCATGGAAAATAAATACAAAGCTTGATATACTGTAATAGGCAGGAGTATCCTGTGTAGAACAGGCAATATTTACTACAAGCGAACATCAGACTACTTTATGATTATGAAGGCAGGTAATTCAAAGGAACTTGAGCTTGCCACTGTTGCTAGTTTCAAGAGAAATAGATGTCTCTGGATGGCATGTCTCTAAGAGCAGCTGATTATGCCAAGAGGTTAGCATGCCTGAGAGCACAGCTTATTGATCTGTGAGAAGGACTGCAAGGGAACTAGCTATGAATATTGATCTACACGTAGAATGCAGAAGAACTTGCTCTGAAGAGGAATGCATACATAACACACTCTCTCAAGAACTCAAGAGAATCAAAACAACTTGAAATAAATGACCAATATAGGGACTGTTCTCATTTTTCCCTGATCAGTTCTTGCTGTCCAAAAAGAATTAGAAGAAATGCAATCCGTTAAAATAAGATACACAAAATTGAAAATGTAATACATTGGAAAACAATGTTTAGGTAAGAAATATTTGCAATACTGAGAAAAATGGAGGAATA
>NW_006399864.1:97611-110402 GCF_000299155.1 Elephantulus edwardii
ATTTCATCCAGTTTTTCTCAGTCTTACCCCACCCCAATGCCAGCCTCATTCTACAACAGTGGCACCATATAGCATTTGTCCCTTTGTGACTGAGAAACCTCACTCAGCATAATGTCCTCCAGGTTCACCCATTTTGAATAATATTGCATGAGTTCCTTGTTTTTCAATGACAAGGCTGTAACTTTTACAGAAAGCAAACTGCCACATTCTTCTCCCAAGAAGTGGTAGGAAGTTTATACTACCAGCCTTTCAGTGAACAACTGTACCACCAGTACCCTTTTCCAAAGGAAAGAAAGGTGCTAAAAATCTTTCACAATGAATATGTTTTGTGAATTTTTAAATTTTGTTCTGTTAGTTTTTACGTTCCTGCCTTAAAATCTAATCTATTAGCACAACTACATGCACTTTATTTTGATTAATAATTGTTTTATATGACTTTTTAAATCTTTCCATATTTAATAACTCTGCCCTTAAAATTGAGTTGTTTCTCTTAGCATATTTTAGTGTTTTTAGTGCTCGTTTAATTTTTAATTAAATCTCTACCATATATTTTGATTATTTAATCTGTTTATTATGAGCTAATTACTGATATATTTGGACTTAAGTCTGTTGTTGTTAGGTGCCCTTGAGCTGAATACAACCCTATGAATAATAGATCTGAACCCTGCCCTATCCTGTGCCATCCTCACACTTCCTGACACATTAGAGCCTATTGCAGCAGTTACTATGTCAATCCATCTTTTCAAAGGTGCTGATCCAGGTGCAGCCTCCTCACTCTGACCTTACTCTTCTCTTCACCTACTTTTACCTATCCAATGTCATTTGCTCCTTTGCTGCCCCCTCTTCTATATTATCTTTACTTTATTCTTCTTTTTGTAATGATTTGGATTTTTTTCTTTCCCTTCCCCAAATTTTATTTCTATTGAACCCTGTAAGTTACAGGATCAAGTTAGAACATACTGATTGGAAAGATTCTAAACACAGTCCTACTTCAAACATGGATAAGACTGTTATTACCCTGCTTAGGGCAGCCTGAGTGATGAGCAGAGATTTCTTGGGGCTATCTCTAAGACCTTCCCCTCCCCCAATGGTAGATTAGACTAAAATCCACTGTTGAACACAGAATTAAGATCAGAGTATCTATGATTATCAAACATAGTTATTCATTTCTTCTGACTGTTCTTCTTTTCCTCCATTAGCTTCAAGGAATAAAGAAGTTTTTCATGTAGTATTCATGTCTTGCCTCAAACCCAGAATTTCAGCTCTAATTTAGAGAAGCATTGACTAGATTGGAAAGCAGTCCTCATTGCTGCTTTGAAGAATGTGGCTCATGAGCTTTTTCTGATCTTGGAGGTCAAGTAAATTTCCAAGGGAAGTACACTGATGGCCTTACAAATACAGCAATGAAAATCTATTAACCACCAAAATAGATGCAAGTCCTTTGGAGGCATTAAACCCTGTGTTTGAAAATCTAAACATTGGAAAACTGAGACAAGCTATAAAAAACAAACAAAACAAAAAAAAAAAGAAAATGCTTAAACCAAGGACACTTCAATCAGGTATGGTATGACATGAAAAGACTATAGGCACAAAATAGGAATGGTGGTGTTTCTTATGGTAGCATTTAACCCACAAGAAGAAACTGCTTTGTACACAAATGGAGAGCATTGGAACTTTCTATCAAAGCCACTACAGAAGTTACTAATTGAAGACAAACTGTCATACACTTTCAACACCATTCCTCTCTCTTTAGGTCCCACTGAGGACCTGAACCCTTTTGATTTTAGCCCAGATACTCCTGTTAACTTGTTAGAATGCAGCCTTTAGTTGAAGTGGCCTTACTTTTTGCAATTTTCTGAAAAGGGTAACTATTATTAAGCCTGACAGGTGACCCAAAAACCTCTAATTAGGGATATGAAATAGAATTAATTCTATAGGAAAAATTTGATTGCTGTTTCCGAGTATTAGTCATGCATGAAGACTATGTAATGCCATCTGACCTGGTTTGCCATTAAATGAGAAGCAAAGAGGGGCTAGCCCGAATAATTTATGGTTCCCTTTCTAAAGGATTAAGTGTCTTCTGCACCAGCCCTTGTAACACCCTTGTATTCTCCGTTAAGGAATCAAACAATGGAAATTGAAGGTTTGTCCAGGAATTGTAGGATAGCAATGACATGGCTTTTCCTAGATGTCTTGTTCCCTCAAATGTCCATTTATTACTTCCTAGCCAGAGTATTCCTTGGAGGCAAAGATGGCAAAGCTTTGTCTTTCATACTTTGAACATGCAGCTAAGCAAGCCTAATCTTTGGAAAGGAACATCATGCTTGTAGAGATGGAGAGTCAGTGAAGGAGAGAGACCTCCAGGGAGATAGACTGTCATGGTAGCACCAGCAAAGGGCTCTAGTGTGTCAGATATGATGAGGATGGCACAGAATAGGGCCAAGCAAAGCTTGGCTGATCATAGAGTTGCTATCAATTGTCCTCAATTCAACAGCACCTACCAACAGTGTTCCTCCTGGGAGTTCTGGTGGTGTAGTTGTAAAGAGTTTCACTTCCAACTCAAAGGCAAGGAGTCTGGATGCACCAGCAGTTCTGCAGGAGAAAGATGAGCAATGTCTTCCAGTGCGATTACTGGCTCTGAGAACCCGCTGAAGGGGCAGCTAATGAGTTGATTCAGACTTGAAGGTACACAATAACAACTACAACATTCCAACAGCTATGAGGGTAAGTGTGTCAGATTGGTTCAGGATAGACCAGCATTCAAAGCTATCATGCATAGTGTTGCTATGAGTCATAATTGACTCAATGGCAGATAATAACAACCACACATCTAATACTTAGAGCTCTGGTGGCTTAACACATTATCTTTTACATTGCTAACCAAATGGTTGGTGGTTCAAATTCATGCCTTGCTCTATGGCGGAAAGATAGCCTGATGGACAGTTTTCTCCTGTGAAGATTTATGGCTTCGAAGACCCAACAGAAGGTCAGTATTAGTTGCAATAAATTCACCAGCACTGCATTTGACTTTTCTAACACTCTCTTTAATATCTTCATGCACTCTGACTGCCAACATTTGTTTTGCCTTTACCTAGAAAATAAACTATTTATTTAGACTTTAATGTCCCAACTTTTATTAAGTATCACACATATTTTTCTCTAATATCACACATAGACTTGTTGACTTTGCAATTTATAAAATCTACTCTGCTAAGATATATTGATGACTTGTAGATAATGCTCTGCTTTCAGAAAACATATTTCAAAGATAGAATAATCTTGTTAAAACCTTTAAATGCTTGAGGACATAGAACTTCTAAAGAATAACTATTCTTTTATCAACCTTGTGTTGAGTATCAGAATGATTTAGTTTGAATTAGATATTTCTAGTCATCCTAATTACAAAGAAGTTGGGTTGTTTTTGTGGTTCTTTGTTTTGTTTTTTTGCCTTGCGTATACCTGAAACATGGCACTTTGGAGGCATTAGTGAATTAAGTGTTGGGCTGCTAATTTAAAGTTCAGTATTTGACTCCACCAGTCACTCCAGAGAAGATAGAGGTGCCAGCTTGCTTCTATATAAAAATGTAAAGCGTTGGTTGCACAATTCGATGGAGGTGGTAGTGAAGGAAATGGGAGTGATCTTCTGTGAAAAAAAATGTATTCAAACTTTGGAAATAAATCGGTATAAAATTTAAGAAAAGTAAAGCATTGTAACCTGATGAGGTGGTTTATCCTACAGTGTCAGTAGGGCTTAGAATCAACTTCACTGAGTTGTGTTTAGGTTTTTATTTCATACTTGAAACTGAAAAACAGCTCAGAGAGTTAAGAAAGTTCTGAAGACTCAGTGGCTACGGCCAAACCTGGAGTGTAGTTATTTCTTGCCTAGTGTACAGGGTGTTATGCAGATGACACAACCCTGCTTGCTGAAACTGAGGAGGACCTCATGCACTTACTGCAGAGGGTCAAGGACGGCAGCCTTCAGTATGGACTGAGGCTCAATGTCAAGAAGACAAAAATTCTCACCACTGGACCAATCGGTAGCATCAGGATGGATGGCGAAGAGATTGAGATTGTTCACAGCTTCAGTTTGCTTGGCTCCACGGTCAACACTCTTGGCACCAGCAGCCAGGAAATAAAAAAAATGTATTGCGATGGGAAAGTCTGCTGTTAGGGACCTCTCTAAAGTAAGTACTCAAGAGCAACGGTGTCTCTCTGGAGATTAAGGTGCACCTGATACCGGCCATGGTTTTTGCAATCACATGTTATGCATCAGAGAGTTGGACAATGAATAGGGAGGATAGAAGGATAATTGATGGCTTTGAGCTGTGGTGCTAGAGAAGAGTATTGAATGTGCCATGGATTGCCAAGGAAACAAACAGATCCATCCTAGAGAGGGTTAAATCAGGCTACTCCGTGGAGGCAAAGATTCTGGGGCTTCATCTGACATACTTTGGAAATGTTGTAAGGAGAGACAGGTCCTTGGAGAGGGACATCATGCTTGGTAGGGTAGAGGGACAGCGCAGGAGGGGAAGACCCTCTATAAGGTGGATTGATTCAGTGACTGGGGTAATCGGGATGGGTGTGTCAGAAGCAATGTGATTGGCACAGGACAGAGCAGGGTTTAGGGCTGTTGTACATAGGGTCGCTATGAGTCGCAAACGACTCGACGGCACATAACAACAACAGTCTACAGGGAGTCACACTGCTCATCTACAGGTCTCATCTCAGGTGGTTTGAATCTACCAGCTGTTTTTTTAAGGGAAATATGGTCAATCTCCTGTAGAACAATTCAGAAACTCAATGGAGAGTCAGCTGTGAGTCAGTCTAGCTTGCTGAGGATGCCGCTGTCTGTTGAGATAAGTATTAAAAGATTTCTTAGATTCTTCACAAATTACCTCAGAAGATCCTGAGCTATATATAGTTAAGCTGAAGAAAAAAACAATACAAAAAAACAAAACACAAATCAATAACAACCAGAAAAAAACCCAAACAACAAAACCCCCAAATAAACCACAGTTAATGAATATAACTTCCTTGTTTTTCTTGGTATTTGCCCTCAGGTCTCCAACAACTCACACCCACCCTACAAGCAACAAACCTGAACCTTGTCTTCTTCTCCACTGTGCTCACAATCTCCCAGTGCTCAAGGCCGGGTGTTTCAGTCGCTGTGCCAATCCAGTGTTTTTAATTAATTAATTTTAATGAAAGTTTACAGAGACTTTGGATTTCCATTCATTCATAGCTGCAAATTTCTCCCCTGCCCAACCTTCCCCCAACCCCCCCCTTACCCCCCCCCCCAGTTTGCTCTTTGGAAAGTAAAAGAAAAATTCTTTCATTGTTATACAATCCCTCTCCCTCTAAATTCAATCCATTTTGTTGAGAGGCTTCCTTCTTTGATCTCTCACTTAACATGATGTCTTTTTTTCTGCAGAGTTTGAGGCCACCAGCTGCTCTGTGGGAGAAGGCTGGGCAATCTCCGCCCTACTGCCTCACTCTGAAGGGTCAGCTATGGGTTGTTTCTGACTTTATGGTACACAAGAACAACCCAATAAAAAAACCATATGAGACCAGGTTATACCAACCTTCCCTCTGAGGAGCTGTCTGGTTGCATTTTTCCTCCAAGACAGGCTTGCTTGTTCTTTTTGTAGTAGTACACAGGATATTCAAACAAGGGTTTGTGTTTGTTTTCCTTTGTAATGTGGACAAGTTAGAGGCTGAGTAATTGCACAATTGAGGCCAAAGGATCCACTCTCAGTTTGCACATAAAAGCTCTAGACAACACATAAATTGAGTCAATGAGTGAAAAAAGAATACAGATATTTAGACTCATAAAGATCTAATAATTTTCAATTATTCATATTACATAAAGTTTATTATTTATAAATCTTTTAAAAATTTTTAAAAGATATTTTTAAAAAATTTGGAATCTGTGATTATTTGTACTGAACCTAGTTTAAATTTTTAAAAATAAGTGATTTTAAAAATACTTTTGAATGAAGCCACCAGAGGGAGCTACATGTTACTGTATGTAGTCATTTAAGGAATATATGTGAATATTATAGAAATTATAAACATCAGTAGAAGGTAAACATATAAAAGAATGTTTGTTGTTGCTGTTGTGTTGTTGTTGTTGTGTGCCATGGAGTCAGAACTGACCCATTTCTGACCCTTTGGCGGGTTATCAGAGGCAGTTAATCTCACAAAAGGAGATTGCCCATCTTTTTCCCATGGAGCAGCTGGTGGCCTTGAACTGTGACACTTTGGGATTGCAGCACAGCTTCTTGCCACCAGGCCACCAGAAGAACAGACTTGTCAAAATGATAATCCAGATATGAACACATTTACTATATTGATGTTTAGAGGACATTCTTCTTAACAACAGCAGAACACACAGTGTTTCAGAGGCAGTGAATCTCACTGGAGGAGACTGCCATCCCTCTGCTGTAATTCACAGTGTAAACAGTACGTTTGCCAAGATGGACCACAGACAAGTTTCCAAAAAGTTAAAGAATCAAAGAAATACAAAATGCATTTCCTGACTACAACGAAATTAAATTATAATTGAAAGATTCTTGGGAAAGAATCCTAAATATTTGAAAATTAAATAATACCCTTGAAAATCTTTTATGAATCCAAAAAGAATTTTAAAGATAATTTAGAAAGTATTTTTAAAAACAAAACTTTAAAAATATGTAACATATCAACAAATTAACATAAAGAGGGGAGATTTGGTGGTATGGTCCGCGTGTCATAGGGGATTATTTCCAGAAAAGTCCAGGGGCCTCTTTGAGTATGAACTAGAAAGTTTTGACTCAGGTATAAGACTTTGATAGAACTAAGCTACAAGAAAGACACAGAAACTGGGTAAGAACACATGAAAGAAATGGAGGTTTATTAGACTTTCTAGTGCAATAAATTATTAGTTCATAACAAACTATGAACAGAAAGAGTCTGACCCTATGAGAAGAGTGTATACATGTTTTCCAGTCGGGGGGTTGAGTTTACACAGCGTTATGGTGCTACATGGATTCTAATGGATTTATGGTGGCCCTTGGGTAGTTTGCTCTTTCACTGCATCCTCTTTTAAGATGAGTCTGTTTTCCCTGTCTTGTTTTGCCACCTTTTTGCTTATTGTCCAGAACAGTTTCTAATTTATTCACTTTGCTATCTACTTATTTACTGACTTATTTTTACTTACTTACATCTTGATTACTTTGTTAGTGTTTCCTTTGACTTATTACACCGGCAGTGGCTCCAAGGGAGAAAGACAGAAACCTTCCCACAGAATTTACAGCTGCTGGAAACCCTCTGGAGGGCCAACTATGAGTTGGTGCTGACTGAGCAGACGGCAATGAGATATTTTCAAAGTGGCGAAATCAAAGTCTCAAATCAGTAACATCAGAGTCCGCCTTAAAAAAAAAAAAAAGTTAGTTAAGCTCAAACTAAATCCAAGAAAGAAAATGTTTAAAGTCAAATAAAAATGAAAGAAGTGTAAATCAGAAAATCAATGAAACCTAAAGCTCTGGAGAGGATGTGGCAAGATAGGAACTCTTACACATTTTTGGTGCGATTGTAAAATGGTACAACCACTCTCATAGGCAGTTTGGTGCTTCCTCAAAAAGCTGAACATAGAAATTCCATATGAACCAGCTATTCCACTGCTTGAAATATTACCTGAGAAAATGAGAACTGAGGCACAAACAGAGACTTGTACAACAATGTTCGTAGCAGCGTTATTCACCATCGCAAGAACATGGAAACAGCCCAGATATCCAACCACAAATGATTGGATTGAGTAGTTGTGGTACATTTATACCATGGAATACAACACAGCACACAGGAGTGATGATTTTGTAAATTATTACCTCACTTGGGAGGGACTGGAGAGCACTATGCTGAGTGAACTAACTCAGTCCTACAAGGAAAAATATTGTATAAAATCATTATTGTAAATGAGTATAAGGATCCAAGGAGAAATGGGGAGGCTGGAAGCAGAGGGATGAGGATGTGTGAGGGGGTTTAATCATGGGGTTGTGCAGTTTGATGGGTGGATGGGTGAGGGAAATAGGAAGGATCTGGTGTGAAAAGCAATGTATTTGATATTTGTAAGTAAACTAGTATAAAAAAAAACCTAAAAAACAAGCCTAAAGCTGTGTAAAAAACAAAACCAAAATCCAACCACATCCAATACTATTAATGTATTTGATAACAGACTGATCTTAATAAAACAAAATATGACCTACATGTTTAATACAGGAATGGATTTTACTACAGATTTCATAGCTTTGCTATTAAACTGCATGAGGTTGTCAAAATTTAGAAAAGGATTTGGGGGGGTCTGCTTGGTTTTGTTGTTACTACTTTTTGTTTGGTATTTTTGTAAGGTTTTTGTGTGTGTGTGATTATCCAAAGTTGCTGATAATAGTTGGCAAGTTTGGAGGCTATATTGTTAAGGTTTCAAAGCATTTTTCTACTTAACCCCTTTGTATTCTACCTATTATTGGGAGGTCCCCTCCAGTCAGCGCCTATTGAACAGGGCCCATGGACAGCTGAATGAAGTCCTTGACCCTATGATAGCCTCACAGTTTTTGCAGAGCCCAGGGTTACAATCAATCCATCTTGTCTTCCTTCTTTTTCACTGATACTTAGCTTTTCCAAGCATGATGTCCTTCTGCAGGGACTGTCTCCTGACAACGCACCTTACAGTATATGAGATGGTTTTCACCATCTTTGCTCCTTAAGAGGACTCTGGCTGCACTCTGAATTATCACTACAAATATTTGACTCCTACTGAAGATAAAGCATTTCTCCCCACAAGTGCTGAACAAATACTTAAAAGTGTAAGATATTAGACATGGTATAAGGCAAAACACAGAACAAAGTATCAACATTAGTAATGTTAACAAGTTTTCCCAGGGGCACAGCCTTTCTCTCTCTCAAAAAAAAAAAAAAAAAAAAAAAAAAGAAAGAAAAAGAAAAAGTCACAGGCAGATCTTTTTTGTGTGCAGGCTCTTTCTAATTTGTTTCTGTTGAGTTTTCTATGGGCTTTGTCCCCCTGTGATTTTTAGTGAGATTGTATGTCTTTGGGTGATGATGCCAAAAGTTTGTGCTTGGATGATAACCAAATGGCCCATAGATTGTGGGCCCAACATTTTAAAGTATGTAATAGTTGTGTCTTCTTTGGGGAATTGCATTTTTATATTTTTTCCTGCTATTATTTTTGTTTCCAAAATTCTAAGACCACATTGCATAATTGAGACTTTCAAGCTTTAAATCTTCTAAAATGTCCTACAAATACTGTTCCCAAGTTAGTGTTTATCTTTATCTATTGCCTTTGGTGTCTTTTACTATTACATATTTTCATTTAAATTGTTCGTAGTAGTATATGTTTTATTTATTTTTCCTTATGGCTTCTAAGTTTCCTGCTTAACAAAGAAAATGCTATTTAAAATATGATATACACAACATCCTTAATCTTATTTTCACATTTTATTGTCTTCAACTGTAGGCCTATATTCTTAACCTCGCTGCAATTTATTTTTTCATGATATGAGATAGAATTCATCTTCATTTTCTTTCAGGTTAAATGCTGACTATGACCTGTTATTTGCTAAAGAAATGATTCTATTTCCTGCAGAATTGCTTTCCCTGTTGTCAAGGAGCTTCCTAGCTGAGGGTCTCAAGTCCAAAAGGACACACTACACTCTGATGGTTAGTACCTGGAGGGACTGAGGATTCCCTCTCAGATAATTTCCCTTATCTTTTATTTTACAGTTAATACCCTTGAAAAACTTCTCTCCCTGTGTGGTATTAAGGTGTTGAATTTCATTCTTACCCTTTTACAACTATTCGGTTTATCAAGTCAAGGGGGATATTTTCAGCTTCTATATTCTATCATTGTTGTTGTGTATCTTTGAGTTGGAATTTATCTGTAGCTGACATTCCAGTAGGTTTGCGGAGGCAGTAATCACATGGGAGGAGAGTGTCCACCTTTCTCCCATGGAACTGCTGTTAGATTTAAATCACATGCCTTTGGGTTTTCCTATCACTATGCCAACATACACATAATTTGATGGGCACAATTCAGCCCAAGGTAGAAGATATGTAAGGGAAAATCACAAACTGCATCACCTTCAAAATGATATAAGTTGTCTGTTTTCATTGTGTACCTTCCAGTTGGAACTGACTCATAGCTGACCCTCCACCAGGTTTTCTTTTTTTTTTTTTTTTTTGATGCTAACAGTGGGGTTTATTAGGGAAGGATGTTGGAGAGTGAGGGAGGCAAAGAATATCACAATGTCACCCAAAGTAAGTCCAAAGTTTAGCTCAACTATTCCAATGAACAACTCCTCAGTTATTCCATCCACCAGGTTTTCAAAGGCAGTTAATCACACAGGAAGAGAGTGTCCACCCTTCTTCAGAGAAGCAGCTGGTGGATTCGAGCTGTTTGTTTTTGGGATTGCAGCATGGCTTCTTACCAGCAGACCACCAGAGCTCCTTCCCTAAACAACTTATTAGTATATAAATTGCATGATAGATTCATAAATAAATTTGGTATGTTTCATCTCTGCACTGCAAGCAGGCTATGTGAACTTCTGATACCATCATGTAACTTCCCAATGGGTTAGTTGCATTCTTTATACACAACAAAATTTGAAGTTGGAGAATACTGACAAACACAATCTTTAGCTGTTGAAAATTAATGTATATAAACTTTGTAAGTAAACCAGTATCAAATAAAAACTTTATTTAAAAAAGGTTGACCCAAAAAAAGAAAGACACACAAAGAGCTTAGGCATTGGAAAAGTGAAGCTTCTTGTCTCTACACAGCAGCCTCTTGGTATATGTATATGTATAGGTATAGGTACAGGTACAGGTACAGGTACAGGGATAGGGGTAGATTTGCATGAGCACAATTAAGTGTTCTAGGATTTCCATTCTTCTCAATGTTAACCAAAAACTTTTATGATCTACATAGTCAAATGCCTTTGCATAATCAATAAAGCACAACTAGACATTCTTCTGGTAGTTTATGCTTTTGCCCAGGATCCATTGGACACCAGCAGTAATATCCCTGGTGTCAAAGTCTCTTCAAGATCCACCCTGAACTTTTGGCAATTTTCTGTCAATGTACTCTTCTAGCTGGTTTTAGATGCTCTTAAGCAATATTTTGCTTACATATGACACTGTTTCATAACTTCTACTTGCTGATGCATCACCTTTTTTGAGTGGAAACAAAATATGGATCTCTTTCAGTCAGTCAGACAGGTAACTATCTTCCAAATTTCCTGGCACAGACTGGCCAGCATGTCCAGGGCTGTCTCTGTTATTTTAAACATGTCAATTGGTATTCCATTGGTTCCTGAGGTCTTATTTTTTGCCAAAGTTTTCAGTGTAGCTTAAAATTCTTAATTTATCACCATTGGCTCTTGATCTTATGGTAATTCCTGAAATATTTCAGTGTTAGCCAATTCTTTTTGGTACATTCCATCTATCTTCTTTTGATGCTTTCTGTATCACGTGAGATTTTGCCCATAGCATCTTTCAGTATTGCATCTCAAGGCTTGAATTTGTTTTTTCCCTCACTTGGGATAGCTGTGAGCCTTAGCTGGAACACTCTAGCACCCACTTGAGGCCTCTCCTCTCTCACTGGCGTAGGCCTCAGATGGACTCTGTGCCATGATATTCATATGGCTAATTGGCTGTTACAGAAATTACAGTTACCTGTATGTTTTATTGGGTGGATAATTTGCATACTGCTAATTATTTTATAACTTAAATGTGTATATACTTGCTTGTTTATCAATTGCTTTTCTTAGTCCAGCACTTGTCTGTCAGTTTGCTGTACTGGGGTAACTTGTAGGTTGCTGTGATGCTGAAGGCTATACCACCTGCCTGTCAAATTCCAGAAGATCACCTACAATGGAGAAGTTTCATCAGAGTTTACAGAGTAAGACAGACTAGAAATCGGGATTGGCCATCTACTTCTGATAAGGCCTCTGAAAACCCTATGAACAATAGAAGAATTTGGGTAGCCATCCTTTATTAATTGGAATGTGAAATATATGTAGTTTGAATGTGGGAAAATTAGAAATCACCGAAAGTAAAATAAAATGAGTGAACATTGATATTCTAGGCATTAATGAAATGAAATGAATTGGCATTGGCCACTTTCACTTGCTAAACTATGTTGAGAATGAAAAATAGAAGTATGGTGTTGTATTCTAGTTAAAAGACAATTTCAAGTTCTATCCTGAAGCACCAAGGTGAAGGGGGAGGGAGGAATTAATCATGGAGTTGGAAAACTTGATGTGGAGGGAAATGGAAAGAATTTGTTCTTGAAAACAATGTATTTGAATTTTGTAAATAAACTATTAGAAAATTAAAAAATATTTTGAAAAGAAAAAGGTAATCACACCTCAGGATACTGACTGTACATGAAGACTTTATATTTGTCCTAGAAGAAGGTTCTTGTCTCCTTTTGAGCCTTCACACTTGATATCTTTAGGAGATCTTCATGCATCTAGCCGTCAATGGTCAATATTTTCCTTGATCTAAGAGACTCCGCAGACAGAACCCTATGTCCAAAGAATGCACTCTACTCCTGACTCTTCTCTGTGGCAGCACTGAGTTCTTTCCTTCATACTTCTCTCCTTTTCTCACCTCTTGTAAATTAAGAAATGTTGCAGATCACACCTCAGAGAAACTTTTTTTAATTGAAATTTTAATGAAAGTTTATAGAGACTTTGGATTTCCATTCATTCATTGTTGCACATTTTCCTTCCTGCCCA
>NW_006399864.1:110502-111524 GCF_000299155.1 Elephantulus edwardii
CTTTTGTTTAAAAAAAATTTCATTATTATACAATCCACCCACCCCCCAGCCCACTCCACCATGCAGCTCTCATTCAGGACTCTTGCCATGAAATAGTACCCAATCATAAATTCCTTTCAAACAGTTCTCTCCCTCACCTGTTTCTCAGATAAACTCTTGTAATATACAGTCAGGGATCTGATGAGATAAAGATTGTTACATTGAGTCTTAATATTTTACAATATATTGGACAATTGCTGTATCACATTAAGAATCACTGAAAATCATACTCTAGCCAACTAAACACATTTTTAGGGACATTATTCAATCCACAATAAAGGTCTTCCTTTTTTTATCTGACTCTATCAAGCACAATGCCCTCCTTCCCCCTGTCCTCATGTAAACCTGGTCAAAGTGAGAGGAACTCTCACAATCTTCATTGTACTTCTTCCAAGGCAGATTTCTTTGTTCTGGAAGTCCATTATGCATTCAATACTTTCTGCTAATGCTATCATTCAAAGGCATTGATTCTTCTCTGATTTTCTTTAGGAATTGTGCAGTTCTCACATACATGTGCTTTTCTCTTTCTTTGCTGCTGACTCATAAATGACACTCCATTGGGTTTCTGATGTTATATATCAAGTGAGAGGAGATTCCTTATTACTCTCCTTCAAAGCTGTGAGTAGATTCAAACAGTCAAAAAGATGCAAGTTTTGTATTAGCAGTGCAATTCCCTGTGGATGATGCCATCAAAGCTTCCTCAAATTAATGTGAGATTACTGAAAATACCTTCACTTGGCTCAAGCATGCCTTAGTCTTCAAGGTGTTTCTTAAATGTTTACAGCATATTTTCCTCATGAAATATGGTAATTTGATTTTTTTTGCTTGGTGTTCCCATGTATATAATTGTCTATACACATAAAGTGAGGTTCTTGACAACTTTAATTTTTCTCCATTTATGATGATATTGTTCAGATTTAGTTGTGAAATGTTTATGTGGTGTTGATGTGTGATCATTATTGGAGGCTGTTGTTGTTGTTGTT
>NW_006399864.1:112953-119448 GCF_000299155.1 Elephantulus edwardii
CATAGGCTCTGGCTCAAACGCTATTTCATTAAATTCTTCTGTATCTGCCAATTCCTTTCAATACAATGACTCAGTATATTCCTTCCATCTTCTTTTGATACCTCCTGGATCATTTAACATTCTGCCTAAAGCATCCTTGTTTGTAGCAACTCAAGGTTTGAATTTGTTCTTCAGTTCCTTTTGCTTAAGAAATGCTGAACTAGTTCGGCCCTTTTGGAGGCTGTAGTCTTTTATTTTCTTCAGTAAATGCTTCAAGTTCTCCTCTCAAACAAGCAAGCAAATTCTGCCATCTGCTTATCACAAGTTGGTAAAGAATATCACATGCTATTCTTTACATAGTCCATTGTCTCAAATTTTCTCAGCACAAAAATTGAATAAGTATGATGAAACTATTTAAACTTGAAGAAGGTCTTACTTTATTTTTCACCCTACAGTAGACCTTGTTTGTTGGAACAATTGCCGCTTGGCCTCTGGGTCTCTGTCCCAACTATTGCATGGTTACAATTAAGTAGTCCAGAGTGCCAATTCTTTCCAAAGTTATCTGTAATTTATCATGATCCATGCTGTTGAATGCCTTTCATTAGTAAGTAAAAAAATAACAAGTGTATCTTTCTAATATTCTCTCCTTTTAGCCAAGATCAGAAATAATATTCCTGATTTCACATCATTTTCTGAATCTGGCTTGCATTTCTGCCAATTTACTTTTAACATACTGCTACTACTGCTTTTCAATTATCTTCAGTAAGATTTTACTTGCATATGCTATTGTGACATTGTTTGGTAAATGATGAATTTTATTGGGTCATCTTTCTTTGAAATGGACACAAATATGCATCTCTTCCAGTCAGTTGGTCAGTTTTCTTCCACTTTTTTTTTGGCATACATAACTGACTGCTTCAGTGCTGCACCTGTTTAATGGTTTTAATTGGTATTCCATCAATTTTTGGAACCTTGTTTTTCACCAGTTCCTTTAGTGAAGTTTTCATCAGTACTATCAGTTATTTACTTTGTGTTGATGTTGTTGTGTGCCATTAAGTCATAGCTGACCTTACAGTGAGTTTTCAAAGGCAATTAATTTACAGGAGGAGATTGCCCATCCTTCTTCTGTGGAGTTGAGGCATATTCAAAACATGTGCCTTTGGGATTTGCAGCACAATTTCTTACCACTATATGATCCCTCCTGAGATGATTGAACATTCATGTATTGGTTTTGTACAATGAATCTCTATATTCTATCTTCTGTATCATTTAATAATTTTCCAATTATTGTTTTTAGGTGCTGTCTCTTATGCTCTGATGTATACAGTAGGATGGAATCCTGTCTCACCCTGTACTGTCCTCCCTCCTCCTCCACTATGTTCAAGTTCATTGTTACAGGAACTTTCAATTCATCTCTCATTGATTGTCTTCCTCTCTTTTGCTGACCTTCTACTTTCCCAAGTATTATGTCCTTTTCCAAGATCTGACCCTTCCTATGAACAACCTCAAAATATGTGAGTCTCACCATCACAGCTTCTAAAAAACACCCTGATTTCACTTTTTTCTAAGACACAGTATTATTCATTTGGCAGTCCATGTTATATTCAATACTTTGCCATTACAGCACACTTTAAAGGCATAAGGTCTTCTTTGGGATTCTTTATAATTATTAAATATGATCTTTAGAACATCCCACCTGAATTTGGAGACCATAGTAAGAACTTAGGAATAGATTGGGTACAACTAATGGCTGAAGACCAGGCAAGTTTTAGGATGACATAAAGAATATTACGCAGGAAGAAAGCAAATGGTTATTCAAAATACAGGAAATAAAGAAAAAATCAAAATAGATTTAAGAAGAGACTCAACCTTACTTTTAATATTTTACTCATAAAGTTAAATTTTTGGCTTAAATGTTTGCTTCAATTCCTTTCAGTTAAAACATTCTTCCTTTTTTGTTTTCTAACCCCAGGCCTTTGAACATTTCACTGTAATAATTTGTTTTTCTCTTCTGGAGCTGTCTTTTAAAACCTTCTGTTCAGCATTTTTACCCACAACTTCTTTAAGCTTTAACTTTTCTACATTCAAGAGCTAGTTTCAGAACCTTTTCTGTCACTCAGGTTTTTGTGGCGATTTTTGTCTTTTTTTTTTCTTTCCTGTTTTTTCAACACCCTTTGCTTTCTCGGTGTATAATGCATTCAGTAGTAACCTACATATTTCCTGTCATGTGGTCTTTCCTTGACATTCAGTACATTAAACATATTCTTTAGATGGCCTTTCATTCATGTAATATATAGTCAAGATTTTACTCTGGCTCTTGTGGATTTGTTTTCATTTTCTTCAGCTTCAACTTGAGCTCGCACTTGAGCAACTGGCAATATGTTCTGTTGTGGCCCCTTTGGTCATGCGGCTAATAGAAATGCTATATATGTGTCCCATCTAATAAGCAATAATGTTGTAAATGGATATCAACTATTAACAAAGTAGAAGATAGTATCTATAGTATAACACCATTGTTTTTGAGGCAAAGAGCTTAGTGTTTTTAATATCTTGCTCTGAAATCTAATTTATAACCTGTGTTTCTACTACTACTTGATTGTGTGTGCTGTGAACTCCAATTGAGGTCAGTTACTGGTGGAATTGCTTTAGGAGCAGTTTTGAGAATCTATGAGTTGGCTTTGCTTTGGTGGATATTAACTGAGCTAGATGTCACATCTTCCCAATGAGTCATTCCTCACAGCAGTCAAGAAGAATGAATATTTCTATTCCTAAATTCCCAAAGAGGAAAGTAAGGCAAGAGAGAGCTGTGTGGTTTGTTCACACTTAGCATGAAATGCGAATAGCATATGCAGTGACACAAAGTAATCAGACAGCATTTTAATTGCTCATCTAACCTCCAGAAAGACTCACAATCTGTTGAAATTCCAAAAACTAAAATAAATAAGACCTGAAAGAAACGGAAAGCATACAATACACCATAAAACCTAGATACAAATCTTGGAAAAATTCCACAACAAACTGTAATTTACCTGCAGATAAGAAATGGTAACATCCCCAATTAAGACAGAGTGCCAGGAAGCATTCACAGGGAGATAGAACATCCAATGAAATAGCATTTTAACCTTTTGGAAATAGTCCCCCCTTCTCAATATAATGGAAATCTTAATATCTGTGACAAACAAAATACCTACTCACAAAAGAAAACAGAAAAATCTTTCACCAGAAACCCATACAGTTTTTTTTAAACTGAAATTAGTTACAATAAATGATTAAAGTTTAGATGACATTTGACCATTTTGAACAAAGCCAAGCTTTTCACCTCTGGAAATGTCAAAAGCTTTGCCCTAGATCAATTGTTAATTTAACATGTATTTTTAGAAACTCATTTTGCAAGTAAATTTTGTTAATGCTAAGATGAATTTCTGTCCTGTGTAGTTCTAGGTAGATGACAAAGTTCTCAAAATATTTAGAGTCTTCCAATGAGACAGAAATGAATATAGTGAACTTATCCCAAATCTTATTTCTCCTCCATGAAATCATGCAAGCAATGTTCCAACAGAGGCGCTGTGTCATGTGAACCTTTGTCTACAATCTTCAACTCAGTATTTGTTAACTGTAATAAGAGAATATTTCTTGTTGGCTCTAAGAGTTTTGAAGTATCAATCCTTTTGATTTTCACATACATATCCCTAGGAGGTCACTACCATCATCATCCCAGTATATATTTGGAGAAACAAAGACATCAAAAGACTTTATGGCTTGTTTTGGTTTGATTTTATATATATAAATATATAAGAATATATATTATATATGTTTATTTTATATGTATAAATATATAAGAATATATATTATATATGTTTATTTTATATATATATATATATATATATATAGTACATTTACTATAATAACCAAAGGACGACAGAGGGCAGGATTTAGAGCTATTACTCATAGGGTCACTATGAGTCATAGTTGACTCAACGGCACATAACAAGAGGAACAATGACCAAAAGATGAACTCCATTGTCATACACTTGATCTTAACTCACAGGGACACTATAGGACCAAGTAAAATTGCCCTATGAAGTTTGCAAGATTGTAATAACCGAAGCACACTGTCACATATTCCTCTCATTGACTGGCCCATGAGTTGGAACGGGGTCAAACTTTCAGTAAACAGCCAATCTCTTAACCACTACACCAATGATGCTGTTATTAGGTACCATCAAGTAGCAACATTTTGAACAACAGATTTGAACACTGACCTGTCCTAAACCATCCTCACAATCAAGCTCATTATTATAGTGACTGTGCCAACCCATCGTGTTGAAGGATAGCAAGGACACTTAAGTGTGTTCATGAAAAACCTATACATACACTAAGAGGCAGTTGCCCAAAGAGAAGCAGTTCTCCCAGCTGAACAAGAGAACACTACGTCATTGAAAATCAGGAAAGATGTACATCGGGGTTGCATCCTATTAAACCTGTTTGCTTAACAAATCATTCAAAAAGGTAGACTGTAGAAAGAAGAATGTGGCATCACGATTAGGGGAAGACTTTTAACAACCTGTTGTTGTTTTTATGTGCTGTCAAGTCGCTTATGACTCATAGTGACCCTATGTACAAAGCCTTAAACCCTGCTCTATCCCTTGCCTATCTTATTGTCTCCAACAAGCCTATCCCCATTACTCCAGTGACAGAATCATCTACCTCATGGAGGGTCTTCCTCTCCTGTGCTGTTCCTCCACCCTCCCAAGCATGACGTTCTTCTCCAAGGACTGATCCTGCCTTGCAACATGTCAACAGTATGTCAAATGGAGATTCAGAATCCTTGCCTCCAAGGGAGCATCCTGACTTCACTCTCTCCAGGATAAATTTGTTTTTTCTCCTAGCAGTCCATAGTATATTCAACACTCTTCTCCAGCACCACAGCTCAAAGGCATCAACTCTCCTTCTTTCATTCCTAGTCATTGTACAATCTCTCATAGCAAGTAATTACAAAGACCATGGCTTGTATCAGGAGCACCTAAGTCTCCAGATTGACAGCTTTGTTCCTCAGTACTTTAGAGAGGTCTGTGAAAGCAGACTTTCCCAATGCAATTAATCTTTTTATTTCCTGGCTGCTGGTACTAAGAGTGTAGAGCCAAGCAAACAGAAGCTGTCAACAATCTCAATCTCTTCACCATCTATCATGATGCTGCAAATCAGCCCAGTTGTGAGAAATTGAACTATGCAAATGCCTACATTAATAATAGGGCTGTTAATGTCACAGGTATGCCAAACCAAACCAACAAACAAAAACTCACTGTCACTGAGTTGATTCCATCTCAGCAACTCTCCACCAAGTTTATGAGGCTGTAAATCTTGAATGGAGGAGATTGAAAACAGAAGTTGTGAGTACTAAACCTAGTGTTCTAACAGAGGCAGGCTGGTAACAGCATCAAAACATAAGAATTAAGGAAAACTTATTTTAAGCCTAAAAAAAGGTTCTTGTGAATAGCAATAATGTATTTAAACTTTGTATACTGAAGAATGTTATAACTAAAGTTGTTTATTAATATTTTTGTCAGCATATGAGGAGCAGCATTTGCAATGTGGTCTAGTGGTAAGAAACTGCACTGCAATCCCGAAGGCACTCAGTTCAGATCCATCAGCTGCTCTGAGGAAGAAGGATGAACAATCTCCTCTCATGCAATTCACTTTTTCCAAAAACCTGCTGAAGGATCATCTATGAATTGGTTATGACACAGTGGCACATAACAACTATTGAATTTTTAACACTCAACTACTTGACATTGAGTTGGAACTGACACATTAATTTTTAAGTAACAGTTATGGAATGCCTACTAGGGGCAAGGCACTGTTGTAGCTCTTAGGAAGCTGAAATATGTCAAGCTTAAATCACCTTCCAGAATCTTAAAATTGGAGGAGTCTGATTAATAGTGAACACAACCATGTGATGTCATGAATGGTAGGTCTACCAGACCAACACAAGTGAATGCAGGCTACTAGGTTATCCAGGCAGAAGATATTAGGGAACAGAGTTTAAAAATAGGTAATGTGTGGCTGGATTCTGTTGTGGTCAGAACAATTACCTCCCTAAAATATTTGTTTCTTAATCCTCAGATTTCGTGTTTCATTACCTGACTAATTGGATCATGAGATCTAGAGATTACCCTGCATTATCCAGTGTTCCCTATGTGGTTTGATGTTGTTATATGACCTCTAGTCATCTGCAATCCATAGCGACCTCTGAACACATTCTGTCCTGACCCAGTCTCACTAATTCTGACACACCAAACCCAACTGCCCTAGTGACTGTATCAATCCAACTCATCCAGGATCTTCCTCTCTTGTGCTGTCCTTCCACCCTTTCAAGTATGATGTCCTTCTCGAAGGACCTGTCTCTCCAAGTCACATGCCCAAAGTATGTGAGATGGAGCTTCAAAGTCCAAGCCTCCAAGGATAGACCTATTTATTTTCTTGGCAACCCATGGTATGCCCAAGACTCTTCTCCAA
>NW_006399864.1:121718-123740 GCF_000299155.1 Elephantulus edwardii
CCCAATGCAATTTGTCTTTTGACTTCCTGACTGCTGGTGTTAAGAGTGTTGTTTGTGGAGCTGAGCAAGCTGTAATTATTAACAACCTCAATCTCTCTTCCATCTACCGTGGTGCTGCCAATTGGTCCAGGGGTGATAATCTTTGTCTTCTTGATGTTTATTGAGCATCAATCCATAGGGAACAGTCCTTGATCTTCTGCAGCAAGAGTTTCAGGTCTTCTTCAGTTTCAACAAGCAAGGTTATGTCATCTGCATAACATAGGTTGTTGATGAGTCTTCCTCCAATCTTGATGCGACATTCCTCCTCATAAAGCCCTGCTTATTGAACAATCTGATCTACATATAGATTGAAAAGGTTTCAAACCTCTGTGTGATAGTCCAGGAAATAAGGAGGGAGAGAAGATTAGAAGATATGTGTATCCTGTGTCTGTCAGATCCGATTTGATGGTACGCGTGGACACACACACACACACACACACACACACACACACACACACACACACAAGATCTGTGTAGATGTTGGAGTAATGGAATTGATGGCACTGAAGGTGGGAAAGGGTCACAGCCAAAGAATGAAGCTGGTCTCTAAAAGACACTCAACAGATTTCCTCCTAGAACCACTGAAAAGACTGCAGACCTACTGACATCTCGATTTTAATATCATAAACCCATTTCAGGCTCAGACCTCCATAACTATGAGATAATAAATCTGTGTTATTTTAAACTGCTAAATCTGGGATCATTTACTAAAGCAGCAACCGGAAATGGATACAGATACTTTTCAGGTTTCAGATCTCATCTTTAAAGTTATTTCTACTAGTCATATTGACCACTCATACAAAGAAATGTTTCTCTCTTATTTTCCTTTCTATCTCTTGAGCCTTTAAAGTTTTTAAAAACTTCTCCTCCAGATAGTCCAATTTTAAGCACACAATTGTTATCTTACTTATTGAAAAGTCCTCTCTGAACCAGAAAGCCATAAGAACAAGAACCGTGTTTGGATGCTGCTATCACACTAAGTGATACATCAAACTCTAATTCATTGCTGTTGAGTTAATTCCAACTCAAATGACCATCCATGAGCTTTCAGAGGATTTAAATTGTAATGGGAGGAGATTGTCCACCTTTCTCCCAGAATGGTTAGATTTGATCCAAATGAATGAGCTGAATCTTAAAATACGTCAGGCTTGAGATGAATTGCTAGACCTGGAACATTGAGCGGAAAAAAGTAGTTAAAGAAGAAAAGCAAACACCAGAAAAAGTAGTTTAAGAAGTCATCATGGAGTGAAAAGTTTGGAAGGAGAATAATAGACAAAAGTTAAGAAAGGTTGGGGACGGTACATTAAGTATCTAAGGTTTCATTAGTTTATCTTGTAGGCAAAAAGAAATAGGTACTAAGAAATTTTTTAATTGAGTATTAAAGTTATCTACTTTGTTTTGTTAAAAAGCAAAACAGAAGAAAACTGGCAGTGTTACAGATAACTATTTGGAGGTTCTAAGTCTAAAAGCAGCAAGCGTTTATAAAATTTGTATAGTAATTCAAGGAGGAAAATTTTGAGGATTGGGTTGAAAGTGATAAAGAGATGGAGAGCAGACAATATACATAAAAAGGAAAGCTTTTCCTTTTAAAAAGCATACTGTTGGCAAGAATAAAGAACACATGTTAATCTAACCAACAATTTTATTATTCTTCCAGGTTGGCTTTTTTTCCCCCCACAATAATTAGATTTCTAGCAAACATATGGTCTTCAGAGTTCTAAGGAAATGTTTAAGCACAAAATAAGACTTCTAGACTTTTAAGTAATCTGCTAAAATCCATTAACTAACAATACTCTTCTTAAAACAACACTGTAAACAAAGCCGCGATAAACATGGGTATACATATATCTACTTGGATGTCATTTATGGTCCCTTTAGGGTATATTCCCAGTAGTGGAATTGCTGGCTCAAATGGTATCTTTATTTGCAACTTTTTGAGAAAGCGCCACAATGCTTTCCACAGTGGTTACACTATTTTACACT